>NW_026602531.1:0-15499 GCF_029448725.1 Salvelinus fontinalis | reverse complement strand
GTAGTGGGGTGGTAGATGTCTAGTCTCCCTTATGGCTCTAATCTGATAGTGGTAGTGGGGTGGTAGATGTCTAGTCTCCCTTACGGCTCTAATCTAATAGTGGTAGTGGGGTGGTAGATGTCTAGTCTCCCTTATGGCTCTAATCTGGTAGTGGCAGTGGGGTGGTAGATGTCTAGTCTCCCTTATGGCTCTAATCTGATAGTGGTAGGGGGGTGGTAGATGTCTAGTCTCCCTTATGGCTCTAATCTGATAGTGGTAGAGGGGTGGTAGATGTCTAGTGTCCCTTATGGCTCTAATTTGATAGTGGTAGTGGGGTGGTAGATGTCTAGTCTCCCTTATGGCTCTAATTTGATAGTGGTAGTGGGGTGGTAGATGTCTAGTCTCCCTTATGGCTCTAATCTGATAGTGGTAGGGGGGTGGTAGATGTCTAGTCTCCCTTATGGCTCTAATTTGATAGTGGTAGTGGGGTGGTAGATGTCTAGTCTCCCGTATGGCTCTAATCTGATAGTGGGTTGGTAGATGTCTAGTCTCCCTTATGGCTCTAATCTGATAGTGGTAGTGGGGTGGTAGATGTCTAGGCTCCCTTATGGCTCTAATCTGATAGTGTAGAGGGGTGGTAGATGTCTAGTCTCCCTTATGGCTCTAATTTGATAGTGGTAGTGGGGTTGTAGATGTCTAGTCTCCCTTATGGCTCTAATCTGATAGTGGTAGTGGGTTGGTAGATGTCTAGTCTCCCTTATGGCTCTAATCTGATAGTGGTAGTGGGGTGGTAGATGTCTAGTCTCCCTTATGAATCTAATTTGATAGTGGTAGTGGGGTGGTAGATGTCTAAGCTCCCTTATGGCTCTAATCTGATAGTGGTAGTGTGGTTGTAGATGTCTAGTCTCCCTTATGGCTCTAATCTGATAGTGGTAGTGGGTTGGTAGATGTCTAGTCTCCCTTATGGCTCTAATCTGGTAGTGGTAGTGGGGTGGTAGATGTCTAGTCTCCCTTACGGCTCTAATCTAATAGTGGTAGTGGGGTGGTAGATGTCTAGTCTCCCTTATGGCTCTAATCTGATAGTGGTAGTGGGGTGGTAGATGTCTAGTCTCCCTTATGGCTCTAATTTGATAGTGGTAGTGGGGTAGTAGATGTCTAGTCTCCCTTATGGCTCTAATCTGATAGTGGTAGTTGGGTGGTAGATGTCTAGTCTCCCTTATGGCTCTAATTTGATAGTGGTAGTGGGGTGGTAGATGTCTAGTCTCCCGTATGGCTCTAATCTGATAGTGGGTTGGTATATGTCTAGTCTCCCTTATGGCTCTAATCTGATAGTGGTAGTGGGGTGGTAGATGTCTAGTCTCCCTTATGGCTCTAATCTGATAGTGGTAGAGGGGTGGTAGATGTCTAGTCTCCCTTATGGCTCTAATTTGATAGTGGTAGTGGGGTGGAGATGTCTAGTCTCCCTTATGGCTCTAATCTGATAGTGGTAGTGGGTTGGTAGATGTCTAGTCTCCCTTATGGCTCTAATCTGATAGTGGTAGTGGGGTGGTAGATGTCTAGTCTCCCTTATGGCTCTAATCTGATAGTGGTAGAGGGGTGGTAGATGTCTAGTCTCCCTTATGGCTCTAATCTGATAGTGGGTTGGTAGATGTCCAGTCTCCCTTATGGCTCAATCTGATAGTGGTAGTGGGGTGGTAGATGTCTAGTCTCCCTTATGGCTCTAATCTGATAGTGGTAGAGGGGTGGTAGATGTCTAGTCTCCCTTATGGCTCTAATTTGATAGTGGTAGTGGGGTGGTAGATGTCTAGTCTCCCTTATGGCTCTAATCTGATAGTGGTAGTGGGGTGGTAGATGTCTAGTCTCCCTTATGGCTCTAATTTGATAGTGGTAGTGGGGTGGTAGATGTCTAGTCTCCCTTATGGCTCTAATCTGATAGTGGTAGGGGGGTGGTAGATGTCTAGTCTCCCTTATGGCTCTAATCTGATAGTGGGGTGGCAGATGTCTAGTCTCCCTTATGGCTCTAATCTGATAGTGGGTTGGTAGATGTCTATTCTCCCTTATGGCTCTAATCTGGTAGTGGCAGTGGGGTGGTAGATGTCTAGTCTCCCTTATGGCTCTAATCTGATAGTGGTAGGGGGGTGGTAGATGTCTAGTCTCCCTTATGGCTCTAATCTGATAGTGGTAGAGGGGTGGTAGATGTCTAGTCTCCCTTATGGCTCTAATTTGATAGTGGTAGTGGGGTGGTAGATGTCTAGTCTCCCTTATGGCTCTAATCTGATAGTGGGGTGGCAGATGTCTAGTCTCCCTTATGGCTCTAATCTGATAGTGGGTTGGTAGATGTCTAGTCTCCCTTATGGCTCTAATCTGATAGTGGTAGTGGGGTGGTAGTTGTCTAGTCTCCCTTGTGGCTCTAATCTGATAGTGGTAGAGGGGTGGTAGATGTCTAGTCTCCCTTATGGCTCTAATTTGATAGTGGTAGTGGGGTAGTAGATGTCTAGTCTCCCTTATGGCTCTAATCTGATAGTGGTAGTTGGGTGGTAGATGTCTAGTCTCCCTTATGGCTCTAATTTGATAGTGGTAGTGGGGTGGTAGATGTCTAGTCTCCCGTATGGCTCTAATCTGATAGTGGGTTGGTATATGTCTAGTCTCCCTTATGGCTCTAATCTGATAGTGGTAGTGGGGTGGTAGATGTCTAGTCTCCCTTATGGCTCTAATCTGGTAGTGGTAGTGGGGTGGTAGATGTCTAGTCTCCCTTACGGCTCTAATCTAATAGTGGTAGTGGGGTGGTAGATGTCTAGTCTCCCTTATGGCTCTAATCTGATAGTGGTAGTGGGGTGGTAGATGTCTAGTCTCCCTTATGGCTCTAATTTGATAGTGGTAGTGGGGTAGTAGATGTCTAGTCTCCCTTATGGCTCTAATCTGATAGTGGTAGTTGGGTGGTAGATGTCTAGTCTCCCTTATGGCTCTAATTTGATAGTGGTAGTGGGGTGGTAGATGTCTAGTCTCCCGTATGGCTCTAATCTGATAGTGGGTTGGTATATGTCTAGTCTCCCTTATGGCTCTAATCTGATAGTGGTAGTGGGGTGGTAGATGTCTAGTCTCCCTTATGGCTCTAATCTGATAGTGGTAGAGGGGTGGTAGATGTCTAGTCTCCCTTATGGCTCTAATTTGATAGTGGTAGTGGGGTGGAGATGTCTAGTCTCCCTTATGGCTCTAATCTGATAGTGGTAGTGGGTTGGTAGATGTCTAGTCTCCCTTATGGCTCTAATCTGATAGTGGTAGTGGGGTGGTAGATGTCTAGTCTCCCTTATGGCTCTAATCTGATAGTGGTAGAGGGGTGGTAGATGTCTAGTCTCCCTTATGGCTCTAATCTGATAGTGGGTTGGTAGATGTCCAGTCTCCCTTATGGCTCAATCTGATAGTGGTAGTGGGGTGGTAGATGTCTAGTCTCCCTTATGGCTCTAATCTGATAGTGGTAGAGGGGTGGTAGATGTCTAGTCTCCCTTATGGCTCTAATTTGATAGTGGTAGTGGGGTGGTAGATGTCTAGTCTCCCTTATGGCTCTAATCTGATAGTGGTAGTGGGGTGGTAGATGTCTAGTCTCCCTTATGGCTCTAATTTGATAGTGGTAGTGGGGTGGTAGATGTCTAGTCTCCCTTATGGCTCTAATCTGATAGTGGTAGGGGGGTGGTAGATGTCTAGTCTCCCTTATGGCTCTAATCTGATAGTGGGGTGGCAGATGTCTAGTCTCCCTTATGGCTCTAATCTGATAGTGGGTTGGTAGATGTCTATTCTCCCTTATGGCTCTAATCTGGTAGTGGCAGTGGGGTGGTAGATGTCTAGTCTCCCTTATGGCTCTAATCTGATAGTGGTAGGGGGGTGGTAGATGTCTAGTCTCCCTTATGGCTCTAATCTGATAGTGGTAGAGGGGTGGTAGATGTCTAGTCTCCCTTATGGCTCTAATTTGATAGTGGTAGTGGGGTGGTAGATGTCTAGTCTCCCTTATGGCTCTAATCTGATAGTGGGGTGGCAGATGTCTAGTCTCCCTTATGGCTCTAATCTGATAGTGGGTTGGTAGATGTCTAGTCTCCCTTATGGCTCTAATCTGATAGTGGTAGTGGGGTGGTAGTTGTCTAGTCTCCCTTGTGGCTCTAATCTGATAGTGGTAGAGGGGTGGTAGATGTCTAGTCTCCCTTATGGCTCTAATTTGATAGTGGTAGTGGGGTGGTAGATGTCTAGTCTCCCTTATGGCTCTAATCTGATAGTGGTAGTGGGTTGGTAGATGTCTAGTCTCCCTTATGGCTCTAATTTGATAGTGGTAGTGGGGTGGTAGATGTCTAGTCTCCCTTATGGCTCTAATCTGATAGTGGTAGTGGGGTTGTAGATGTCTAGTCTCCCTTATGGCTCTAATCTGATAGTGGTAGTGGGTTGGTAGATGTCTAGTCTCCCTTATGGCTCTATTCTGGTAGTGGTAGTGGGGTGGTAGATGTCTAGTCTCCCTTATGGCTCTAATCTGATAGTGGTAGTGGGGTGGTAGATGTCTAGTCTCCCTTACGGCTCTAATCTAATAGTGGTAGTGGGGTGGTAGATGTCTAGTCTCCCTTATGGCTCTAATCTGGTAGTGGCAGTGGGGTGGTAGATGTCTAGTCTCCCTTATGGCTCTAATCTGATAGTGGTAGGGGGGTGGTAGATGTCTAGTCTCCCTTATGGCTCTAATCTGATAGTGGTAGAGGGGTGGTAGATGTCTAGTCTCCCTTATGGCTCTAATTTGATAGTGGTAGTGGGGTGGTAGATGTCTAGTCTCCCTTATGGCTCTAATCTGATAGTGGTATTGGGGTGGTAGATGTCTAGTCTCCCTTATGGCTCTAATCTGGTAGTGGCAGTGGGGTGGTAGATGTCTAGTCTCCCTTATGGCTCTAATCTGATAGTGGTAGGGGGGTGGTAGATGTCTAGTCTCCCTTATGGCTCTAATCTGATAGTGGTAGAGGGGTGGTAGATGTCTAGTCTCCCTTATGGCTCTAATTTGATAGTGGTAGTGGGGTGGTAGATGTCTAGTCTCCCTTATGGCTCTAATCTGATAGTGGGGTGGCAGATGTCTAGTCTCCCTTATGGCTCTAATCTGATAGTGGGTTGGTAGATGTCTAGTCTCCCTTATGGCTCTAATCTGATAGTGGTAGTGGGGTGGTAGTTGTCTAGTCTCCCTTATGGCTCTAATCTGATAGTGGTAGAGGGGTGGTAGATGTCTAGTATCCCTTATGGCTCTAATTTGATAGTGGTAGTGGGGTGGTAGATGTCTAGTCTCCCTTATGGCTCTAATCTGATAGTGGTAGTGGGTTGGTAGATGTCTAGTCTCCCTTATGGCTCTAATTTGATAGTGGTAGTGGGGTGGTAGATGTCTAGTCTCCCTTATGGCTCTAATCTGATAGTGGTAGTGGGGTTGTAGATGTCTAGTCTCCCTTATGGCTCTAATCTGATAGTGGTAGTGGGTTGGTAGATGTCTAGTCTCCCTTATGGCTCTATTCTGGTAGTGGTAGTGGGGTGGTAGATGTCTAGTCTCCCTTATGGCTCTAATCTGATAGTGCTAGAGGGTGATAGATGTCTAGGCTCCCTTATGGCTCTAATCTGATAGTGGTAGTGGGGTGGTAGATGTCTAGTCTCCCTTATGGCTCGAATCTGATAGAGGGGTGGTTGATGTCTAGTCTCCCTTATGGCTCTAATCTGATAGTGGTAGTGGGGTGGTAGATGTCTAGTCTCCCTTATGGCTTTAATTTGATAGTGGTAGTGGGGTGGTAGATGTCTAGTCTCCCTTATGGCTCTAACCTGATAGTGGTAGTGGGGTGGTAGATGTCTAGTCTCCCTTATGGCTCTAATCTGATAGTGGTAGTGGGGTGGTAGATGTCTAGTCTCCCTTATGGCTCTAATCTGATAGTGGTAGTGGGGTGGTAGATGTCTAGTCTCCCTTACGGCTCTAATCTAATAGTGGTAGTGGGGTGGTAGATGTCTAGTCTCCCTTATGGCTCTAATTTGATAGTGGTAGTGGGGTGGTAGATGTCTAGTCTCCCTTATGGCTCTAATTTGATAGTGGTAGTGGGGTGGTAGATGTCTAGTCTCCCTTATGGCTCTAATCTGATAGTGGTAGGGGGTGGTAGATGTCTAGTCTACCTTATGGCTCTAATCTGGTAGTGGTAGTGGGGTGGTAGATGTCTAGTCTCCCTTATGGCTCTAATCTGATAGTGGTAGTGGGGTGGTAGATGTCTAGTCTCCCCTATGGCCCTAATCTGATAGTGGTAGTGGGGTGGTAGATGTCTATTCTCCCTTATGGCTCTAATCTGACAGTGGGGTGGTAGATGTCTAGTCTCCCTTATGGCTCTAATCTGATAGTGGGTTGGTAGATGTCTAGTCTCCCTTATGGCTCAATCTGATAGTGGTAGTGGGGTGGTAGATGTCTAGTCTCCCTTATGGCTCTAATCTGATAGTGGTAGAGGGGTGGTAGATGTCTAGTCTCCCTTATGGCTCTAATTTGATAGTGGTAGTGGGGTGGTAGATGTCTAGTCTCCCTTATGGCTCTAATCTGATAGTGGTAGTGTGGTGGTAGATGTCTAGTCTCCCTTATGGCTCTAATTTGATAGTGGTAGTGGGGTGGTAGATGTCTAGTCTCCCTTATGGCTCTAATCTGATAGTGGTAGGGGGGTGGTAGATGTCTAGTCTCCCTTATGGCTCTAATCTGATAGTGGGGTGGCAGATGTCTAGTCTCCCTTATGGCTCTAATCTGATAGTGGGTTGGTAGATGTCTAGTCTCCCTTATGGCTCTAATCTGGTAGTGGCAGTGGGGTGGTAGATGTCTAGTCTCCCTTATGGCTCTAATCTGATAGTGGTAGGGGGGTGGTAGATGTCTAGTCTCCCTTATGGCTCTAATCTGATAGTGGTAGAGGGGTGGTAGATGTCTAGTCTCCCTTATGGCTCTAATTTGATAGTGGTAGTGGGGTGGTAGATGTCTAGTCTCCCTTATGGCTCTAATCTGATAGTGGGGTGGCAGATGTCTAGTCTCCCTTATGGCTCTAATTTGATAGTGGTAGTGGGGTGGTAGATGTCTAGTCTCCCTTATGGCTCTAATCTGATAGTGGTAGGGGGGTGGTAGATGTCTAGTCTCCCTTATGGCTCTAATCTGATAGTGGGGTGGCAGATGTCTAGTCTCCCTTATGGCTCTAATCTGATAGTGGGTTGGTAGATGTCTAGTCTCCCTTATGGCTCTAATCTGGTAGTGGCAGTGGGGTGGTAGATGTCTAGTCTCCCTTATGGCTCTAATCTGATAGTGGTAGGGGGGTGGTAGATGTCTAGTCTCCCTTATGGCTCTAATCTGACTGTGGTAGAGGGGTGGTAGATGTCTAGTCTCCCTTATGGCTCTAATTTGATAGTGGTAGTGGGGTGGTAGATGTCTAGTCTCCCTTATGGCTCTAATCTGATAGTGGGGTGGCAGATGTCTAGTCTCCCTTATGGCTCTAATCTGATAGTGGGTTGGTAGATGTCTAGTCTCCCTTATGGCTCTAATCTGATAGTGGTAGTGGGGTGGTAGATGTCTAGTCTCCCTTATGGCTCTAATCTGATAGTGGTAGAGGGGTGGTAGATGTCTAGTCTCCCTTATGGCTCTAATTTGATAGTGGTAGTGGGGTGGTAGATGTCTATTCTCCCTTATAGCTCTAATCTGATAGTGGTAGTGGGTTGGTAGATGTCTAGTCTCCCTTATGGCTCTAATTTGATAGTGGTAGTGGGGTGGTAGATGTCTAGTCTCCCTTATGGCTCTAATCTGATAGTGGTAGTGGGGTTGTAGATGTCTAGTCTCACTTATGGCTCTAATCTGATAGTGGTAGTGGGTTGGTAGATGTCTAGTCTCCCTTATGGCTCTAATCTGGTAGTGGTAGTGGGGTGGTAGATGTCTAGTCTCCCTTATGGCTCTAATCTGATAGTGCTAGAGGGTGGTAGATGTCTAGGCTCCCTTATGGCTCTAATCTAATAGTGGTAGTGGGGTGGTAGATGTCTAGTCTCCCTTATGGCTCGAATCTGATAGAGGGGTGGTTGATGTCTAGTCTCCCTTATGGCTCTAATCTGATAGTGGTAGTGGGGTGGTAGATGTCTAGTCTCCCTTATGGCTCTAATCTGATAGTGCTAGAGGGTGATAGATGTCTAGGCTCCCTTATGGCTCTAATCTGATAGTGGTAGTGGGGTGGTAGATGTCTAGTCTCCCTTATGGCTCGAATCTGATAGAGGGGTGGTTGATGTCTAGTCTCCCTTATGGCTCTAATCTGATAGTGGTAGTGGGGTGGTAGATGTCTAGTCTCCCTTATGGCTTTAATTTGATAGTGGTAGTGGGGTGGTAGATGTCTAGTCTCCCTTATGGCTCTAACCTGATAGTGGTAGTGGGGTGGTAGATGTCTAGTCTCCCTTATGGCTCTAATCTGATAGTGGTAGTGGGGTGGTAGATGTCTAGTCTCCCTTATGGCTCTAATCTGATAGTGGTAGTGGGGTGGTAGATGTCTAGTCTCCCTTACGGCTCTAATCTAATAGTGGTAGTGGGGTGGTAGATGTCTAGTCTCCCTTATGGCTCTAATTTGATAGTGGTAGTGGGGTGGTAGATGTCTAGTCTCCCTTATGGCTCTAATTTGATAGTGGTAGTGGGGTGGTAGATGTCTAGTCTCCCTTATGGCTCTAATCTGATAGTGGTAGGGGGTGGTAGATGTCTAGTCTACCTTATGGCTCTAATCTGGTAGTGGTAGTGGGGTGGTAGATGTCTAGTCTCCCTTATGGCTCTAATCTGATAGTGGTAGTGGGGTGGTAGATGTCTAGTCTCCCCTATGGCCCTAATCTGATAGTGGTAGTGGGGTGGTAGATGTCTATTCTCCCTTATGGCTCTAATCTGACAGTGGGGTGGTAGATGTCTAGTCTCCCTTATGGCTCTAATCTGATAGTGGGTTGGTAGATGTCTAGTCTCCCTTATGGCTCAATCTGATAGTGGTAGTGGGGTGGTAGATGTCTAGTCTCCCTTATGGCTCTAATCTGATAGTGGTAGAGGGGTGGTAGATGTCTAGTCTCCCTTATGGCTCTAATTTGATAGTGGTGGTGGGGTGGTAGATGTCTAGTCTCCCTTATGGCTCTAATCTGATAGTGGTAGTGTGGTGGTAGATGTCTAGTCTCCCTTATGGCTCTAATTTGATAGTGGTAGTGGGGTGGTAGATGTCTAGTCTCCCTTATGGCTCTAATCTGATAGTGGTAGGGGGGTGGTAGATGTCTAGTCTCCCTTATGGCTCTAATCTGATAGTGGGGTGGCAGATGTCTAGTCTCCCTTATGGCTCTAATCTGATAGTGGGTTGGTAGATGTCTAGTCTCCCTTATGGCTCTAATCTGGTAGTGGCAGTGGGGTGGTAGATGTCTAGTCTCCCTTATGGCTCTAATCTGATAGTGGTAGGGGGGTGGTAGATGTCTAGTCTCCCTTATGGCTCTAATCTGATAGTGGTAGAGGGGTGGTAGATGTCTAGTCTCCCTTATGGCTCTAATTTGATAGTGGTAGTGGGGTGGTAGATGTCTAGTCTCCCTTATGGCTCTAATCTGATAGTGGGGTGGCAGATGTCTAGTCTCCCTTATGGCTCTAATTTGATAGTGGTAGTGGGGTGGTAGATGTCTAGTCTCCCTTATGGCTCTAATCTGATAGTGGTAGGGGGGTGGTAGATGTCTAGTCTCCCTTATGGCTCTAATCTGATAGTGGGGTGGCAGATGTCTAGTCTCCCTTATGGCTCTAATCTGATAGTGGGTTGGTAGATGTCTAGTCTCCCTTATGGCTCTAATCTGGTAGTGGCAGTGGGGTGGTAGATGTCTAGTCTCCCTTATGGCTCTAATCTGATAGTGGTAGGGGGGTGGTAGATGTCTAGTCTCCCTTATGGCTCTAATCTGATAGTGGTAGAGGGGTGGTAGATGTCTAGTCTCCCTTATGGCTCTAATTTGATAGTGGTAGTGGGGTGGTAGATGTCTAGTCTCCCTTATGGTTCTAATCTGATAGTGGGGTGGCAGATGTCTAGTCTCCCTTATGGCTCTAATCTGATAGTGGGTTGGTAGATGTCTAGTCTCCCTTATGGCTCTAATCTGATAGTGGTAGTGGGGTGGTAGATGTCTAGTCTCCCTTATGGCTCTAATCTGATAGTGGTAGAGGGGTGGTAGATGTCTAGTCTCCCTTATGGCTCTAATTTGATAGTGGTAGTGGGGTGGTAGATGTCTATTCTCCCTTATAGCTCTAATCTGATAGTGGTAGTGGGTTGGTAGATGTCTAGTCTCCCTTATGGCTCTAATTTGATAGTGGTAGTGGGGTGGTAGATGTCTAGTCTCCCTTATGGCTCTAATCTGATAGTGGTAGTGGGGTTGTAGATGTCTAGTCTCACTTATGGCTCTAATCTGATAGTGGTAGTGGGTTGGTAGATGTCTAGTCTCCCTTATGGCTCTAATCTGGTAGTGGTAGTGGGGTGGTAGATGTCTAGTCTCCCTTATGGCTCTAATCTGATAGTGCTAGAGGGTGGTAGATGTCTAGGCTCCCTTATGGCTCTAATCTAATAGTGGTAGTGGGGTGGTAGATGTCTAGTCTCCCTTATGGCTCGAATCTGATAGAGGGGTGGTTGATGTCTAGTCTCCCTTATGGCTCTAATCTGATAGTGGTAGTGGGGTGGTAGATGTCTAGTCTCCCTTATGGCTTTAATTTGATAGTGGTAGTGGGGTGGTAGATGTCTAGTCTCCCTTATGGCTCTAATCTGGTAGTGGTAGTGGGGTGGTAGATGTATAGTCTCCCTTATGGCTCTAACCTGATAGTGGTAGTGGGGTGGTAGATGTCTAGTCTCCCTTATGGCTCTAATCTGATAGTGGTAGTGGGGTGGTAGATGTCTAGTCTCCCTTATGGCTCTAATCTGATAGTGGTAGTGGGGTGGTAGATGTCTAGTCTCCCTTATGGCTCTAATCTGATAGTGGTAGTGGGGTGGTAGATGTCTAGTCTCCCTTACGGCTCTAATCTGATAGTGGTAGTGGGGTGGTAGATGTCTAGTCTCCCTTATGGCTCTAATTTGATAGTGGTAGTGGGGTGGTAGATGTCTAGTCTCCCTTATGGCTCTAATCTGATAGTGGTAGTGGGGTGGTAGATGTCTAGTCTCCCTTATGGCTCTAATCTGATAGTGGTAGGGGGTGGTAGATGTCTAGTCTACCTTATGGCTCTAATCTGGTAGTGGTAGTGGGGTGGTAGATGTCTAGTCTCCCTTATGGCTCTAATCTGATAGTGGTAGTGGGGTGGTAGATGTCTAGTCTCCCCTATGGCCCTAATCTGATAGTGGTAGTGGGGTGGTAGATGTCTAGTCTCCCCTATGGCCCTAATCTGATAGTGGTAGTGGGGTGGTAGATGTCTAGTCTCCGTTATGGCTCTAATCTGATATTGGGGTGGCAGATGTCTAGTCTCCCTTATGGCTCTAATCTGATAGTGGTAGTGGGGTGGTAGATGTCTAGTCTCCCTTATGGCTCTAATTTGATAGTTGTAGTGGGGTGGTAGATGTCTAGTCTCCCTTATGGCTCTAATCTGATAGTGGTAGTGGGGTGGTAGATGTCTAGTCTCCCTTATGGCTCTAATCTGATAGTGGTAGTGGGTTGGTAGATGTCTAGTCTCCCTATTGGCTCTAATCTGATAGTGGGGTGGCAGATGTCTAGTCTCCCTTATGGCTCTAATCTGATAGTGGTAGTGGGGTGGTAGATGTTTAGTCTCCCTTATGGCTCTAATTTGATAGTGGTAGTGGGGTGGTAGATGTCTAGTCTCCCTTATGGCTCTAATCGGATAGTGGTAGTGGGGTTGTAGATGTCTAGTCTCCCTTATGGCTCTAATCTGATAGTGGTAGGGGGGTGGTAGATGTCTAGTCTCCCTTATGGCTCTAATCTGATAGTGGTAGTGGGGTGGTAGATGTCTAGTCTCCCTTATGGCTCTAATTTGATAGTGGTAGTGGGGTGGTAGATGTCTAGTCTCCCGTATGGCTCTAATCTGATAGTGGGTTGGTAGATGTCTAGTCTCGCTTATGGCTCTAATCTGATAGTGGTAGTGGGGTGGTAGATGTCTAGTCTCCCTTATGGCTCTAATCTGATAGTGGTAGAGGGGTGGTAGATGTCTAGTCTCCCTTATGGCTCTAATTTGATAGTGGTAGTGGGTTGGTAGATGTCTACTGTCCCTTATGGCTCTAATCTGATAGTGGTAGTGGGGTGGTAGATGTCTAGTCTCCCTTATGGCTCTAATTTGATAGTGGTAGTGGGGTGGTAGATGTCTAGTCTCCCTTATGGCTCTAATCTGATAGTGGTAGTGGGGTTGTAGATGTCTAGTCTCCCTTATGGCTCTAATCTGATAGTGGGTTGGTAGATGTCTAGTCTCCCTTATGGCTCTAATCTGATAGTGGTAGTGGGGTGGTAGATGTCTAGTCTCCCTTATGGCTCTAATGTGATAGTGGTAGAGGGGTGGTAGATGTCTAGTCTCCCTTATGGCTCTAATTTGATAGTGGTAGTGGGTTGGTAGATGTCTAGTCTCCCTTATGCCTCTAATCTGATAGTGGTAGTGGGGTGGTAGATGTCTAGTCTCCCTTATGGCTCTAATTTGATAGTGGTAGTGGGGTGGTAGATGTCTAGTCTCCCTTATGGCTCTAATCTGTTAGTGGTAGTGGGGTTGTAGATGTCTAGTCTCCCTTATGGCTCTAATCTGATAGTGGTAGTGGGTTGGTAGATGTCTAGTCTCCCTTATCGCTCTAATCTGGTAGTGGTAGTGGGGTGGTAGATGTCTAGTCTCCCTTACGGCTCTAATCTAATAGTGGTAGTGGGGTGGTAGATGTCTAGTCTCCCTTATGGCTCTAATCTGATAGTGGTAGGGGGGTGGTAGTTGTCTAGTGTCCCTTATGGCTCTAATTTGATAGTGGTAGTGGGGTGGTAGATGTCTAGTCTCCTTTATGGCTCTAATTTGATAGTGGTAGTGGGGTGGTAGATGTCTAGTCTCCCTTATGGCTCTAATCTGATAGTGGTAGGGGGGTGGTAGATGTCTAGTCTCCCTTATGGCTCTAATTTGATAGTGGTAGTGGGGTGGTAGATGTCTAGTCTCCCGTATGGCTCTAATCTGATAGTGGGTTGGTAGATGTCTAGTCTCCCTTATGGCTCTAATCTGATAGTGGAAGTGGGGTGGTAGATGTCTAGGCTCCCTTATGGCTCTAATCTGATAGTGTAGAGGGGTGGTAGATACCTAGTTTCCCTTATGGCTCTAATTTGATAGTGGTAGTGGGGTTGTAGATGTCTAGTCTCCCTTATGGCTCTAATCTGATAGTGGTAGTGGGTTGGTAGATGTCTAGACTCCCTTATGGCTCTAATCTGGTAGTGGTAGTGGGGTGGTAGATGTCTAGTCTCCCTTACGGCTCTAATCTAATAGTGGTAGTGGGGTGGTAGATGTCTAGTCTCCCTTAAGGCTCTAATCTGATAGTGGTAGTGGGGTGGTAGATGTCTAGTCTCCCTTATGGCTCTAATTTGATAGTGGTAGTGGGGTGATAGATGTCTAGTCTCCCTTATGGCTCTAATTTGATAGTGGTAGTGGGGTGGTAGATGTCTAGTCTCCCGTATGGCTCTAATCTGATAGTGGGTTGGTAGATGTCTAGTCTCGCTTATGGCTCTAATCTGATAGTGGTAGTGGGGTGGTAGATGTCTAGTCTCCCTTATGGCTCTAATTTGATAGTGGTAGTGGGGTGGTAGATGTCTAGTCTCCCTTATGGCTCTAATTTGATAGTGGTAGTGGGGTGGTAGATGTCTAGTCTCCCTTATGGCTCTAATCTGATAGTGGTAGGGGGTGGTAGATGTCTAGTCTACCTTATGGCTCTAATCTGGTAGTGGTAGTGGGGTGGTAGATGTCTAGTCTCCCTTATGGCTCTAATCTGATAGTGGTAGTGGGGTGGTAGATGTCTAGTCTCCCCTATGGCCCTAATCTGATAGTGGTAGTGGGGTGGTAGATGTCTATTCTCCCTTATGGCTCTAATCTGACAGTGGGGTGGTAGATGTCTAGTCTCCCTTATGGCTCTAATCTGATAGTGGGTTGGTAGATGTCTAGTCTCCCTTATGGCTCAATCTGATAGTGGTAGTGGGGTGGTAGATGTCTAGTCTCCCTTATGGCTCTAATCTGATAGTGGTAGAGGGGTGGTAGATGTCTAGTCTCCCTTATGGCTCTAATTTGATAGTGGTAGTGGGGTGGTAGATGTCTAGTCTCCCTTATGGCTCTAATCTGATAGTGGTAGTGGGGTGGTAGATGTCTAGTCTCCCTTATGGCTCTAATTTGATAGTGGTAGTGGGGTGGTAGATGTCTAGTCTCCCTTATGGCTCTAATCTGATAGTGGTAGGGGGGTGGTAGATGTCTAGTCTCCCTTATGGCTCTAATCTGATAGTGGGGTGGCAGATGTCTAGTCTCCCTTATGGCTCTAATCTGATAGTGGGTTGGTAGATGTCTAGTCTCCCTTATGGCTCTAATCTGGTAGTGGCAGTTGGGTGGTAGATGTCTAGTCTCCCTTATGGCTCTAATCTGATAGTGGTAGGGGGTGGTAGATGTCTAGTCTACCTTATGGCTCTAATCTGGTAGTGGTAGTGGGGTGGTAGATGTCTAGTCTCCCTTATGGCTCTAATCTGATAGTGGTAGTGGGGTGGTAGATGTCTAGTCTCCCCTATGGCCCTAATCTGATAGTGGTAGTGGGGTGGTAGATGTCTATTCTCCCTTATGGCTCTAATCTGACAGTGGGGTGGTAGATGTCTAGTCTCCCTTATGGCTCTAATCTGATAGTGGGTTGGTAGATGTCTAGTCTCCCTTATGGCTCAATCTGATAGTGGTAGTGGGGTGGTAGATGTCTAGTCTCCCTTATGGCTCTAATCTGATAGTGGTAGAGGGGTGGTAGATGTCTAGTCTCCCTTATGGCTCTAATTTGATAGTGGTAGTGGGGTGGTAGATGTCTAGTCTCCCTTATGGCTCTAATCTGATAGTGGTAGTGGGGTGGTAGATGTCTAGTCTCCCTTATGGCTCTAATTTGATAGTGGTAGTGGGGTGGTAGATGTCTAGTCTCCCTTATGGCTCTAATCTGATAGTGGTAGGGGGGTGGTAGATGTCTAGTCTCCCTTATGGCTCTAATCTGATAGTGGGGGTGGCAGATGTCTAGTCTCCCTTATGGCTCTAATCTGATAGTGGGTTGGTAGATGTCTAGTCTCCCTTATGGCTCTAATCTGGTAGTGGCAGTGGGGTGGTAGATGTCTAGTCTCCCTTATGGCTCTAATCTGATAGTGGTAGGGGGGTGGTAGATGTCTAGTCTCCCTTATGGCTCTAATCTGATAGTGGTAGAGGGGTGGTAGATGTCTAGTCTCCCTTATGGCTCTAATTTGATAGTGGTAGTGGGGTGGTAGATGTCTAGTCTCCCTTATGGCTCTAATCTGATAGTGGGGTGGCAGATGTCTAGTC
>NW_026602530.1:0-15503 GCF_029448725.1 Salvelinus fontinalis | reverse complement strand
GAGACACTAGCAACACTAGACAAGGAGGTAGAGACTGAGACACTAGCAACACTAGACAAGGAGATGGAGACTGAGACACGAGCAACACCAGACAAGGAGGTAGAGACTGAGACACGAGCAACACTAGACAAGGAGGTAAAGACTGAGACACTAGCAACACCAGACAAGGAGGTAGAGACTGAGACACTAGCAACACCAGACAAGGAGGTAGAGACTGGAATACTAGCAACACCAGACAAGGAGATGGAGACTGAGACACTAGCAACACCAGACAAGGAGGTAGAGACTGAGACACTAGCAACACCAGACAAGGAGGTAGAGACTGAGATACTAGCAACACCAGACAAGGAGCTTGAGACTGAGACACTAGCAACACCAGACAAGGAGGTAGAGACTGAGATACTAGCAACACCAGACAAGGAGATGGAGACTAAGACACTAGCAACACCAGACAAGGAGATAGAGACTGAGACACTAGCAACACCAGACAAGGAGATGGAGACTGAGACACTAGCAACACCAGACAAGGAGGTAGAGACTGAGATACTAGCAACACCAGACAAGGAGATGGAGACTGAGATACTAGCAACACCAGACAAGGAGATGGAGACTGAGACACTAGCAACACCAGACAAGGAGATGGAGACTGAGACACGAGCAACACTAGACAAGGAGATGGAGACTGAGACACGAGCAACACCGGACAAGGAGGTAGAGACTGAGACACTAGCAACACCAGACAAGGAGGTAGAGACTGAGACACTAGCAACACCAGACAAGGAGATGGAGACTGAGACACGAGCAACACTAGACAAGGAGATGGAGACTGAGACACGAGCAACACTAGACAAGGAGATGGAGACTGAGACACTAGCAACACCAGACAAGGAGATGGAGACTGAGACACTAGCAACACCATACAAGGAGATGGAGACTGAGACACTAGCAACACCAGACAAGGAGATGGAGACTGAGACACTAGCAACATCAGACAAGGATGTAGAGACTGAGACACTAGCAACACCAGACAAGGAGGTAGAGACTGAGATACTAGCAACACCAGACAAGGAGGTAGAGACTGAGATACTAGCAACACCAGACAAGGAGATGGAGATTGAGACTCTAGCAACACCAGTCAAGGAGATGGAGACTGAGACACTAGCAACACCAGACAAGGAGGTAGAGACTGAGACACTAGCAACACCAGACAAGGAGGTAGAGACTGAGATACTAGCAACACCAGACAATGAGATGGAGATTGAGACACTAGCAACACCAGACAAGGAGGTAGAGACTGAGATACTAGCAACACCAGACAAGGAGCTGGAGACTGAGACACTAGCAACACCAGACAAGGAGATGGAGACTGAGACACTAGCAACACCAGACAAGGAGGTAGAGACTGAGATACTAGCAACACCAGACAAGGAGCTTGAGACTGAGACACTAGCAACACCAGACAAGGAGGTAGAGACTGAGATACTAGCAACACCAGACAAGGAGATGGAGACTGAGACACTAGCAACACCAGACAAGGAGATGGAGACTGAGACACTAGCAACACCAGACAAGGAGGTAGAGACTGAGACACTAGCAACACCAGACAAGGAGGTAGAGACTGAGACACTAGCAACACCAGACAAGGAGGTAGAGACTGAGATACTAGCAACACCAGACAAGGAGATGGAGACTGAGACACTAGCAACACCAGACAAGGAGGTAGAGACTGAGATACTAGCAACACCAGACAAGGAGATGGAGACTGAGACACTAGCAACACCAGACAAGGAGATGGAGACTGAGACACTAGCAACACCAGACAAGGAGGTAGAGACTGAGATACTAGCAACACCAGACAAGGAGATGGAGACTGAGACACTAGCAACACCAGACAAGGAGATGGAGACTGAGACACTAGCAACATCAGACAAGGAGATGAAGACTGAGACACTAGCAACACCAGACAAGGAGCTGGAGACTGAGACACTAGCAACACCAGACAAGGAGATGGAGACTGAGACACGAGCAACACCAGACAAGGAGATGGAGACTGAGACACTAGCAACACCAGACAAGGAGATGGAGACTGAGACACTAGCAACACCAGACAAGGAGATGGAGACTGAGACACTAGCAACATCAGACAAGGAGATGGAGACTGAGACACTAGCAACACCAGACAAGGAGCTGGAGACTGAGACACTAGCAACACCAGACAAGGAGATGGAGACTGAGACACGAGCAACACCAGACAAGGAGATGGAGACTGAGACACTAGCAACACCAGACAAGGAGATGGAGACTGAGACACTAGCAACATCAGACAAGGAGGTAGAGACTGAGACACTAGCAACACCAGACAAGGAGGTAGAGACTGAGATACTAGCAACACCAGACAAGGAGGTAGAGACTGAGATACTAGCAACACCAGACAAGGAGATGGAGATTGAGACACTAGCAACACCAGACAAGGAGGTAGAGACTGAGATACTAGCAACACTAGACAAGGAGCTGGAGACTGAGACACTAGCAACACCAGACAAGGAGATAGAGACTGAGACACTAGCAACACCAGACAAGGAGCTTGAGACTGAGACACTAGCAACACCAGACAAGGAGGTAGAGACTGAGATACTAGCAACACCAGACAAGGAGATGGAGACTGAGACACTAGCAACACCAGACAAGGAGATGGAGACTGAGACACTAGTAACACCAGACAAGGAGATGGAGACTGAGACATTAGCAACACCAGACAAGGAGGTAGAGACTGAGACACTAGCAACACCTGACAAGGAGGTAGAGACTGAGATACTAGCAACACCAGACAAGGAGCTTGAGACTGAGACACTAGCAACACCAGACAAGGAGGTAGAGACTGAGACACTAGCAACACCAGACAAGGAGGTAGAGACTGAGATACTAGCAACACCAGACAAGGAGATGGAGATTGAGACAGTAGCAACACCAGACAAGGAGGTAGAGACTGAGACACTAGCAACATCAGACAAGGTGGTAGAGACTGAGACACTAGCAACACCAGACAAGGAGGTAAAGACTGAGACACTAGCAACACCAGACAAGGAGATGGAGACTGAGACACTAGCAACACCAGACAAGGAGATGGAGACTGAGATACTAGCAACATCAGACAAGGAGATGAAGACTGAGACACTAGCAACACCAGACAAGGAGGTAAAGACTGAGACACTAGCAACACCAGACAAGGAGATGGAGACTGAGACACTAGCAACACCAGACAAGGAGATGGAGACTGAGACACTAGCAACATCAGACAAGGAGATGAAGACTGAGACACTAGCAACACCAGACAAGGAGATGGAGACTGAGACACTAGCAACACCAGACAAGGAGATGGAGACTGAGACACGAGCAACACCAGACAAGGAGATGGAGACTGAGACACTAGCAACACCAGACAATGAGATGGAGACTGAGACACTAGCAACATCAGACAAGGAGGTAGAGACTGAGACACTAGCAACATCAGACAAGGAGGTAGAGACTGAGACACTAGCAACACCAGACAAGGAGGTAGAGACTGAGATACTAGCAACACCAGACAAGGAGGTAGAGACTGAGATACTAGCAACACCAGACAAGGAGATGGAGACTGAGACACTAGCAACACCAGACAAAGAGGTAGAGACTGAGATACTAGCAACACCAGACAAGGAGGTAGAGACTGAGACACTAGCAACACCAGACAAGGAGGTAGAGACTGAGATACTAGCAACACCAGACAAGGAGGTAGAGACTGAGAAACTAGCAACACCAGACAAGGAGATGGAGACTGAGACACTAGCAACACCAGACAAAGAGGTAGAGACTGAGATACTAGCAACACCAGACAAGGAGGTAGAGACTGAGATACTAGCAACACCAGACAAGGAGATGGAGACTGAGATACTAGCAACACCAGACAAGGAGGTAGAGACTGAGACACTAGCAACACCAGACAAGGAGATGGAGACTGAGACACGAGCAACACTAGACAAGGAGATGGAGACTGAGACACGAGCAACACCGGACAAGGAGGTAGAGACTGAGACACTAGCAACACCAGACAAGGAGGTAGAGACTGAGACACTAGCAACACCAGACAAGGAGATGGAGACTGAGACACGAGCAACACTAGACAAGGAGATGGAGACTGAGACACTAGCAACACCAGACAAGGAGATGGAGACTGAGACACTAGCAACACCATACAAGGAGATGGAGACTGAGACACTAGCAACACCAGACAAGGAGATGGAGACTGAGACACTAGCAACATCAGACAAGGATGTAGAGACTGAGACACTAGCAACACCAGACAAGGAGGTAGAGACTGAGATACTAGCAACACCAGACAAGGAGGTAGAGACTGAGATACTAGCAACACCAGACAAGGAGATGGAGATTGAGACTCTAGCAACACCAGTCAAGGAGATGGAGACTGAGACACTAGCAACACCAGACAAGGAGGTAGAGACTGAGACACTAGCAACACCAGACAAGGAGGTAGAGACTGAGATACTAGCAACACCAGACAATGAGATGGAGATTGAGACACTAGCAACACCAGACAAGGAGGTAGAGACTGAGATACTAGCAACACCAGACAAGGAGCTGGAGACTGAGACACTAGCAACACCAGACAAGGAGATGGAGACTGAGACACTAGCAACACCAGACAAGGAGGTAGAGACTGAGATACTAGCAACACCAGACAAGGAGCTTGAGACTGAGACACTAGCAACACCAGACAAGGAGGTAGAGACTGAGATACTAGCAACACCAGACAAGGAGATGGAGACTGAGACACTAGCAACACCAGACAAGGAGATGGAGACTGAGACACTAGCAACACCAGACAAGGAGGTAGAGACTGAGACACTAGCAACACCAGACAAGGAGGTAGAGACTGAGACACTAGCAACACCAGACAAGGAGGTAGAGACTGAGATACTAGCAACACCAGACAAGGAGATGGAGACTGAGACACTAGCAACACCAGACAAGGAGGTAGAGACTGAGATACTAGCAACACCAGACAAGGAGATGGAGACTGAGACACTAGCAACACCAGACAAGGAGATGGAGACTGAGACACTAGCAACACCAGACAAGGAGGTAGAGACTGAGATACTAGCAACACCAGACAAGGAGATGGAGACTGAGACACTAGCAACACCAGACAAGGAGATGGAGACTGAGACACTAGCAACATCAGACAAGGAGATGGAGACTGAGACACTAGCAACACCAGACAAGGAGCTGGAGACTGAGACACTAGCAACACCAGACAAGGAGATGGAGACTGAGACACGAGCAACACCAGACAAGGAGATGGAGACTGAGACACTAGCAACACCAGACAAGGAGATGGAGACTGAGACACTAGCAACATCAGACAAGGAGGTAGAGACTGAGACACTAGCAACACCAGACAAGGAGGTAGAGACTGAGATACTAGCAACACCAGACAAGGAGGTAGAGACTGAGATACTAGCAACACCAGACAAGGAGATGGAGATTGAGACACTAGCAACACCAGACAAGGAGGTAGAGACTGAGATACTAGCAACACTAGACAAGGAGCTGGAGACTGAGACACTAGCAACACCAGACAAGGAGATAGAGACTGAGACACTAGCAACACCAGACAAGGAGCTTGAGACTGAGACACTAGCAACACCAGACAAGGAGGTAGAGACTGAGATACTAGCAACACCAGACAAGGAGATGGAGACTGAGACACTAGCAACACCAGACAAGGAGATGGAGACTGAGACACTAGCAACACCAGACAAGGAGATGGAGACTGAGACACTAGTAACACCAGACAAGGAGATGGAGACTGAGACACTAGCAACACCAGACAAGGAGGTAGAGACTGAGACACTAGCAACACCTGACAAGGAGGTAGAGACTGAGATACTAGCAACACCAGACAAGGAGCTTGAGACTGAGACACTAGCAACACCAGACAAGGAAGTAGAGACTGAGACACTAGCAACACCAGACAAGGAGGTAGAGACTGAGATACTAGCAACACCAGACAAGGAGATGGAGATTGAGACACTAGCAACACCAGACAAGGAGGTAGAGACTGAGATACTAGCAACACCAGACAAGGTGGTAGAGACTGAGACACTAGCAACACCAGACAAGGAGGTAAAGACTGAGACACTAGCAACACCAGACAAGGAGATAGAGACTGAGACACTAGCAACACCAGACAAGGAGATGGAGACTGAGATACTAGCAACACCAGACAAGGAGATGGAGACTGAGACACTAGCAACACCAGACAAGGAGGTAGAGACTGAGATACTAGCAACACCAGACAAGGAGATGGAGACTGAGACACTAGCAACACCAGACAAGGAGATGGAGACTGAGACACTAGCAACATCAGACAAGGAGATGAAGACTGAGACACTAGCAACACCAGACAAGGAGATGGAGACTGAGACACTAGCAACACCAGACAAGGAGATGGAGACTGAGACACGAGCAACACCAGACAAGGAGATGGAGACTGAGACACTAGCAACACCAGACAATGAAATGGAGACTGAGACACTAGCAACATCAGACAAGGAGGTAGAGACTGAGACACTAGCAACACCAGACAAGGAGGTAGAGACTGAGATACTAGCAACACCAGACAAGGAGGTAGAGACTGAGATACTAGCAACACCAGACAAGGAGATGGAGATTGAGACACTAGCAACACCAGACAAGGAGGTAGAGACTGAGATACTAGCAACACTAGACAAGGAGCTGGAGACTGAGACACTAGCAACACCAGACAAGGAGATGGAGACTGAGACACTAGCAACACCAGACAAGGAGGTAGAGACTGAGACACTAGCAACACCATACAAGGAGGTAGAGACTGAGATACTAGCAACACCAGACAAGGAGCTTGAGACTGAGATACTAGCAACACCAGACAAGGAGATGGAGACTGAGACACTAGCAACACCAGACAAGGAGGTAGAGACTGAGACACTAGTAACACCAGACAAGGAGATGGAGACTGAGACACTAGCAACACCAGACAAGGAGGTAGAGACTGAGACACTAGCAACACCAGACAAGGAGCTTGAGACTGAGACACTAGCAACACCAGACAAGGAGGTAGAGACTGAGACACTAGCAACACCTGACAAGGAGGTAGAGACTGAGATACTAGCAACACCAGACAAGGAGCTTTTGACTGAGACACTAGCAACACCAGACAAGGAGGTAGAGACTGAGACACTAGCAACACCAGACAAGGAGGTAGAGACTGAGATACTAGCAACACCAGACAAGGAGATGGAGACTGACACTAGCAACACCAGACAAGGAGGTAGAGACTGAGACACTAGCAACACCAGACAAGGAGATGGAGACTGAGACACTAGCAACACCAGACAAGGAGGTAGAGACTGAGACACTAGCAACACCAGACAAGGAGGTAGAGACTGAGATACTAGCAACACCAGACAAGGAGGTAGAGACTAAGATACTAGCAACACCAGACAAGGAGCTTGAGACTGAGACACTAGCAACACCAGACAAGGAGGTAGAGACTGAGATACTAGCAACACCAGACAAGGAGATGGAGACTGAGACACTAGCAACACCAGACAAGGAGGTAAAGACTGAGACACTAGCAACACCAGACAAGGAGGTAAAGACTGAGACACTAGCAACACCAGACAAGGAGGTAAAGCCTGAGACACTAGCAACACTAGACAAGGAGGTAGAGACTGAGACACTAGCAACACTAGACAAGGAGATGGAGACTGAGACACGAGCAACACCAGACAAGGAGGTAGAGACTGAGACACGAGCAACACTAGACAAGGAGGTAAAGACTGAGACACTAGCAACACCAGACAAGGAGGTAGAGACTGAGACACTAGCAACACCAGACAAGGAGGTAGAGACTGGAATACTAGCAACACCAGACAAGGAGATGGAGACTGAGACACTAGCAACACCAGACAAGGAGGTAGAGACTGAGACACTAGCAACACCAGACAAGGAGGTAGAGACTGAGATACTAGCAACACCAGACAAGGAGCTTGAGACTGAGACACTAGCAACACCAGACAAGGAGGTAGAGACTGAGATACTAGCAACACCAGACAAGGAGATGGAGACTGAGACACTAGCAACACCAGACAAGGAGATAGAGACTGAGACACTAGCAACACCAGACAAGGAGATGGAGACTGAGACACTAGCAACACCAGACAAGGAGGTAGAGACTGAGATACTAGCAACACCAGACAATGAGATGGAGATTGAGACACTAGCAACACCAGACAAGGAGGTAGAGACTGAGATACTAGCAACACCAGACAAGGAGCTGGAGACTGAGACACTAGCAACACCAGACAAGGAGATGGAGACTGAGACACTAGCAACACCAGACAAGGAGATGGAGACTGAGACACTAGCAACACCAGACAAGGAGGTAGAGACTGAGACACTAGCAACACCAGACAAGGAGGTAGAGACTGAGATACTAGCAACACCAGACAAGGAGGTAGAGACTGAGATACTAGCAACACCAGACAAGGAGATGGAGACTGACACTAGCAACACCAGACAAGGAGGTAGAGACTGAGACACTAGCAACACCAGACAAGGAGATGGAGACTGAGACACTAGCAACACCAGACAAGGAGGTAGAGACTGAGACACTAGCAACACCAGACAAGGAGGTAGAGACTGAGATACTAGCAACACCAGACAAGGAGGTAGAGACTAAGATACTAGCAACACCAGACAAGGAGCTTGAGACTGAGACACTAGCAACACCAGACAAGGAGGTAGAGACTGAGATACTAGCAACACCAGACAAGGAGATGGAGACTGAGACACTAGCAACACCAGACAAGGAGGTAAAGACTGAGACACTAGCAACACCAGACAAGGAGGTAAAGACTGAGACACTAGCAACACCAGACAAGGAGGTAAAGCCTGAGACACTAGCAACACTAGACAAGGAGGTAGAGACTGAGACACTAGCAACACTAGACAAGGAGATGGAGACTGAGACACGAGCAACACCAGACAAGGAGGTAGAGACTGAGACACGAGCAACACTAGACAAGGAGGTAAAGACTGAGACACTAGCAACACCAGACAAGGAGGTAGAGACTGAGACACTAGCAACACCAGACAAGGAGGTAGAGACTGGAATACTAGCAACACCAGACAAGGAGATGGAGACTGAGACACTAGCAACACCAGACAAGGAGGTAGAGACTGAGACACTAGCAACACCAGACAAGGAGGTAGAGACTGGAATACTAGCAACACCAGACAAGGAGATGGAGACTGAGACACTAGCAACACCAGACAAGGAGGTAGAGACTGAGACACTAGCAACACCAGACAAGGAGGTAGAGACTGAGATACTAGCAACACCAGACAAGGAGCTTGAGACTGAGACACTAGCAACACCAGACAAGGAGGTAGAGACTGAGATACTAGCAACACCAGACAAGGAGATGGAGACTGAGACACTAGCAACACCAGACAAGGAGATAGAGACTGAGACACTAGCAACACCAGACAAGGAGATGGAGACTGAGACACTAGCAACACCAGACAAGGAGGTAGAGACTGAGATACTAGCAACACCAGACAATGAGATGGAGATTGAGACACTAGCAACACCAGACAAGGAGGTAGAGACTGAGATACTAGCAACACCAGACAAGGAGCTGGAGACTGAGACACTAGCAACACCAGACAAGGAGATGGAGACTGAGACACTAGCAACACCAGACAAGGAGATGGAGACTGAGACACTAGCAACACCAGACAAGGAGGTAGAGACTGAGACACTAGCAACACCAGACAAGGAGGTAGAGACTGAGATACTAGCAACACCAGACAAGGAGGTAGAGACTGAGATACTAGCAACACCAGACAAGGAGATGGAGACTGACACTAGCAACACCAGACAAGGAGGTAGAGACTGAGACACTAGCAACACCAGACAAGGAGATGGAGACTGAGACACTAGCAACACCAGACAAGGAGGTAGAGACTGAGACACTAGCAACACCAGACAAGGAGGTAGAGACTGAGATACTAGCAACACCAGACAAGGAGGTAGAGACTAAGATACTAGCAACACCAGACAAGGAGCTTGAGACTGAGACACTAGCAACACCAGACAAGGAGGTAGAGACTGAGATACTAGCAACACCAGACAAGGAGATGGAGACTGAGACACTAGCAACACCAGACAAGGAGGTAAAGACTGAGACACTAGCAACACCAGACAAGGAGGTAAAGACTGAGACACTAGCAACACCAGACAAGGAGGTAAAGCCTGAGACACTAGCAACACTAGACAAGGAGGTAGAGACTGAGACACTAGCAACACTAGACAAGGAGATGGAGACTGAGACACGAGCAACACCAGACAAGGAGGTAGAGACTGAGACACGAGCAACACTAGACAAGGAGGTAAAGACTGAGACACTAGCAACACCAGACAAGGAGGTAGAGACTGAGACACTAGCAACACCAGACAAGGAGGTAGAGACTGGAATACTAGCAACACCAGACAAGGAGATGGAGACTGAGACACTAGCAACACCAGACAAGGAGGTAGAGACTGAGACACTAGCAACACCAGACAAGGAGGTAGAGACTGAGATACTAGCAACACCAGACAAGGAGCTTGAGACTGAGACACTAGCAACACCAGACAAGGAGGTAGAGACTGAGATACTAGCAACACCAGACAAGGAGATGGAGACTGAGACACTAGCAACACCAGACAAGGAGATAGAGACTGAGACACTAGCAACACCAGACAAGGAGATGGAGACTGAGACACTAGCAACACCAGACAAGGAGGTAGAGACTGAGATACTAGCAACACCAGACAAGGAGATGGAGACTGAGATACTAGCAACACCAGACAAGGAGATGGAGACTGAGACACTAGCAACACCAGACAAGGAGATGGAGACTGAGACACGAGCAACACTAGACAAGGAGATGGAGACTGAGACACGAGCAACACCGGACAAGGAGGTAGAGACTGAGACACTAGCAACACCAGACAAGGAGGTAGAGACTGAGACACTAGCAACACCAGACAAGGAGATGGAGACTGAGACACGAGCAACACTAGACAAGGAGATGGAGACTGAGACACGAGCAACACTAGACAAGGAGATGGAGACTGAGACACTAGCAACACCAGACAAGGAGATGGAGACTGAGACACTAGCAACACCATACAAGGAGATGGAGACTGAGACACTAGCAACACCAGACAAGGAGATGGAGACTGAGACACTAGCAACATCAGACAAGGATGTAGAGACTGAGACACTAGCAACACCAGACAAGGAGGTAGAGACTGAGATACTAGCAACACCAGACAAGGAGGTAGAGACTGAGATACTAGCAACACCAGACAAGGAGATGGAGATTGAGACTCTAGCAACACCAGTCAAGGAGATGGAGACTGAGACACTAGCAACACCAGACAAGGAGGTAGAGACTGAGACACTAGCAACACCAGACAAGGAGGTAGAGACTGAGATACTAGCAACACCAGACAATGAGATGGAGATTGAGACACTAGCAACACCAGACAAGGAGGTAGAGACTGAGATACTAGCAACACCAGACAAGGAGCTGGAGACTGAGACACTAGCAACACCAGACAAGGAGATGGAGACTGAGACACGAGCAACATCAGACAAGGAGGTAGAGACTGAGACACTAGCAACACCAGACAAGGAGGTAGAGACTGAGATACTAGCAACACCAGACAAGGAGGTAGAGACTGAGATACTAGCAACACCAGACAAGGAGATGGAGATTGAGACACTAGCAACACCAGACAAGGAGGTAGAGACTGAGATACTAGCAACACTAGACAAGGAGCTGGAGACTGAGACACTAGCAACACCAGACAAGGAGATGGAGACTGAGACACTAGCAACACCAGACAAGGAGGTAGAGACTGAGACACTAGCAACACCATACAAGGAGGTAGAGACTGAGATACTAGCAACACCAGACAAGGAGCTTGAGACTGAGATACTAGCAACACCAGACAAGGAGATGGAGACTGAGACACTAGCAACACCAGACAAGGAGGTAGAGACTGAGACACTAGTAACACCAGACAAGGAGATGGAGACTGAGACACTAGCAACACCAGACAAGGAGGTAGAGACTGAGACACTAGCAACACCAGACAAGGAGCTTGAGACTGAGACACTAGCAACACCAGACAAGGAGGTAGAGACTGAGACACTAGCAACACCTGACAAGGAGGTAGAGACTGAGATACTAGCAACACCAGACAAGGAGCTTTTGACTGAGACACTAGCAACACCAGACAAGGAGGTAGAGACTGAGACACTAGCAACACCAGACAAGGAGGTAGAGACTGAGATACTAGCAACACCAGACAAGGAGATGGAGACTGACACTAGCAACACCAGACAAGGAGGTAGAGACTGAGACACTAGCAACACCAGACAAGGAGATGGAGACTGAGACACTAGCAACACCAGACAAGGAGGTAGAGACTGAGACACTAGCAACACCAGACAAGGAGGTAGAGACTGAGATACTAGCAACACCAGACAAGGAGGTAGAGACTAAGATACTAGCAACACCAGACAAGGAGCTTGAGACTGAGACACTAGCAACACCAGACAAGGAGGTAGAGACTGAGATACTAGCAACACCAGACAAGGAGATGGAGACTGAGACACTAGCAACACCAGACAAGGAGGTAAAGACTGAGACACTAGCAACACCAGACAAGGAGGTAAAGACTGAGACACTAGCAACACCAGACAAGGAGGTAAAGCCTGAGACACTAGCAACACTAGACAAGGAGGTAGAGACTGAGACACTAGCAACACTAGACAAGGAGATGGAGACTGAGACACGAGCAACACCAGACAAGGAGGTAGAGACTGAGACACGAGCAACACTAGACAAGGAGGTAAAGACTGAGACACTAGCAACACCAGACAAGGAGGTAGAGACTGAGACACTAGCAACACCAGACAAGGAGGTAGAGACTGGAATACTAGCAACACCAGACAAGGAGATGGAGACTGAGACACTAGCAACACCAGACAAGGAGGTAGAGACTGAGACACTAGCAACACCAGACAAGGAGGTAGAGACTGAGATACTAGCAACACCAGACAAGGAGCTTGAGACTGAGACACTAGCAACACCAGACAAGGAGGTAGAGACTGAGATACTAGCAACACCAGACAAGGAGATGGAGACTGAGACACTAGCAACACCAGACAAGGAGATAGAGACTGAGACACTAGCAACACCAGACAAGGAGATGGAGACTGAGACACTAGCAACACCAGACAAGGAGGTAGAGACTGAGATACTAGCAACACCAGACAATGAGATGGAGATTGAGACACTAGCAACACCAGACAAGGAGGTAGAGACTGAGATACTAGCAACACCAGACAAGGAGCTGGAGACTGAGACACTAGCAACACCAGACAAGGAGATGGAGACTGAGACACTAGCAACACCAGACAAGGAGATGGAGACTGAGACACTAGCAACACCAGACAAGGAGGTAGAGACTGAGACACTAGCAACACCAGACAAGGAGGTAGAGACTGAGATACTAGCAACACCAGACAAGGAGGTAGAGACTGAGATACTAGCAACACCAGACAAGGAGATGGAGACTGACACTAGCAACACCAGACAAGGAGGTAGAGACTGAGACACTAGCAACACCAGACAAGGAGATGGAGACTGAGACACTAGCAACACCAGACAAGGAGGTAGAGACTGAGACACTAGCAACACCAGACAAGGAGGTAGAGACTGAGATACTAGCAACACCAGACAAGGAGGTAGAGACTAAGATACTAGCAACACCAGACAAGGAGCTTGAGACTGAGACACTAGCAACACCAGACAAGGAGGTAGAGACTGAGATACTAGCAACACCAGACAAGGAGATGGAGACTGAGACACTAGCAACACCAGACAAGGAGGTAAAGACTGAGACACTAGCAACACCAGACAAGGAGGTAAAGACTGAGACACTAGCAACACCAGACAAGGAGGTAAAGCCTGAGACACTAGCAACACTAGACAAGGAGGTAGAGACTGAGACACTAGCAACACTAGACAAGGAGATGGAGACTGAGACACGAGCAACACCAGACAAGGAGGTAGAGACTGAGACACGAGCAACACTAGACAAGGAGGTAAAGACTGAGACACTAGCAACACCAGACAAGGAGGTAGAGACTGAGACACTAGCAACACCAGACAAGGAGGTAGAGACTGGAATACTAGCAACACCAGACAAGGAGATGGAGACTGAGACACTAGCAACACCAGACAAGGAGGTAGAGACTGAGACACTAGCAACACCAGACAAGGAGGTAGAGACTGGAATACTAGCAACACCAGACAAGGAGATGGAGACTGAGACACTAGCAACACCAGACAAGGAGGTAGAGACTGAGACACTAGCAACACCAGACAAGGAGGTAGAGACTGAGATACTAGCAACACCAGACAAGGAGCTTGAGACTGAGACACTAGCAACACCAGACAAGGAGGTAGAGACTGAGATACTAGCAACACCAGACAAGGAGATGGAGACTGAGACACTAGCAACACCAGACAAGGAGATAGAGACTGAGACACTAGCAACACCAGACAAGGAGATGGAGACTGAGACACTAGCAACACCAGACAAGGAGGTAGAGACTGAGATACTAGCAACACCAGACAATGAGATGGAGATTGAGACACTAGCAACACCAGACAAGGAGGTAGAGACTGAGATACTAGCAACACCAGACAAGGAGCTGGAGACTGAGACACTAGCAACACCAGACAAGGAGATGGAGACTGAGACACTAGCAACACCAGACAAGGAGATGGAGACTGAGACACTAGCAACACCAGACAAGGAGGTAGAGACTGAGACACTAGCAACACCAGACAAGGAGGTAGAGACTGAGATACTAGCAACACCAGACAAGGAGGTAGAGACTGAGATACTAGCAACACCAGACAAGGAGATGGAGACTGACACTAGCAACACCAGACAAGGAGGTAGAGACTGAGACACTAGCAACACCAGACAAGGAGATGGAGACTGAGACACTAGCAACACCAGACAAGGAGGTAGAGACTGAGACACTAGCAACACCAGACAAGGAGGTAGAGACGGAGATACTAGCAACACCAGACAAGGAGGTAGAGACTAAGATACTAGCAACACCAGACAAGGAGCTTGAGACTGAGACACTAGCAACACCAGACAAGGAGGTAGAGACTGAGATACTAGCAACACCAGACAAGGAGATGGAGACTGAGACACTAGCAACACCAGACAAGGAGGTAAAGACTGAGACACTAGCAACACCAGACAAGGAGGTAAAGACTGAGACACTAGCAACACCAGACAAGGAGGTAAAGCC
>NW_026602529.1:0-15517 GCF_029448725.1 Salvelinus fontinalis | reverse complement strand
CTTTGTCTCTTTCTCCCTCCCTCTCTCTCTCTCTCTCTCTTTCTCACTCTTTGTTTGTCTCTTTCTCCCTCTCTCTCTCTCTCTCTTTCTCGCTCTTTCTTTGTCTCTTTCTCCCTCCCTCTCTCTCTCTCTCTTTCTCACTCTTTCTTTGTCTCTTTCTCCCTCCCTCTCTCTCTCTCTCTCTCTCTTTCTCGCTCTTTCTTTGTCTCTCTCTCTCTCTCTCTCTCATTATTTCCCTCATTATATCTCTACCCATAAGGCATAGCTGTTTTCCCCCACACACTCACAAACACATCCTTGAAAAAATATAAAAAGTTGCAGTGCTGTTATGTCACTTTCAGTGGAAACGGTATTTTTCTCAGAGAGAAAGCTATACTGTAGTAAATAGTCTCTGAAGGTTATTAGTAGGATGATATGAATATGCTGTGTTCATCCTCTCCGACCGATGATGGATTTTTGATCCTTTATTTTAACATGGAGGACACATTGAGACTTGAATGGCTTTTTCTCCAGTGCCTTGAACAGGAAACACCAAAGGGAAGCAAACTTCAAAGCCTGTTGAAAGCATGGCTTAAAACCTTATCCCAGCCATCACCTAAACCCAACCCTAACCTGACAATAACACCTGCAGTGCTGACTGAGATTGAAGAGAAAGGCTTTGACAATAATAGAAGAGAATAATAATTGCTGCCCATCTGTTACAATGGAAACACGGTTTACTCTGCTCCCACAACACATGCCACAGGAACAGTTTTTGGAGGTTAAGTGTCTTGCTCAAGGGCACAAGGGTGATGGATGGGGCTTGCCCACATTCTTTAGGCTACTTCTCTAACCTCTAAGCTACCTATGTTTTTTATACTCTTTAGGGCTGTTTTCTAGTCAGAAGACATCCTGGAACAGAAGACATCCTGAATAGGTTCTTATTTTGATGTTCTGATTGACATCTCCGTCTTTGCTAATAACTTCTTTATTGAGGAAAAATGCACCTACTACGAGTGTGATATGTGGTTGTCTCACCTAGCTATTTTAAGATAAGTGGCTTTTTACCCTCAGATCCTGAAGCTGTGTCCAAAGAAGAAGAGTTCAGCAGCCTACACCTTCTGTAAAGCCCTGGGCCTCCTGGGCATGCACTTCACACTGTTTGAGAACGAGTGTAAGTCACCTAACACCAGCATCACTCACCTTCCAAAGGAGAGAGAGAGAGACTGGGAGAGAGAGAGAGACTGGGAGAGAGAGAGAGACTGGGAGAGAGAGAGAGACTGGGAGAGAGAGAGAGAGACTGGAAGCGACTGGGAGAGAGAGAGAGAGAGAGACTGGGAGAATGAGACAGAGTGAGGGACGAACATTTTTTCTTAACCAATGTTGCCATGGCAACTCAAAGTGAAACAAGCAGTAAGCCATGCAGAAATATGTTATCTTGATCTGCAGGTAGATCCTTCAAAGTACATCCCTTTTTGAGACATTTACACCACTATCATAGAGGAGGACAGCAGCGAACAGAGGAGGGAAATAAACGGGGGGAGGGAGAGAGAGCGGGAGAATGTAGGGAAAACAGCAAAACTGAATGAAGCAGATCAATGGTGCTAGCAACCCCAGTCACATTGAGTACCCAGAATACATTGTGTTAGCCTTGATTTAAGTACATCATACATAACTCAATTTATTTGGATAAAAAGCCTCTACCTAACCAACATATTACGTAGTCAACCCCAAGGTTATGGGTTTGATTCTCACATGGGTCACATGCATACATGCATGCGTACATACAGTACCTTCAGAAAGTATTCGTACCCCTTGACTTATTGGCCTCATGGTGAAATCTCTGAGCGGTCTCCTTCCACTCCGACATCTGAGTTATTCCACATTTTGTTGTGTTACAGCCTGAATTCAAAATGGATTAAATAAAAACATTTCTCATCCATCGACACACAATAACCCATATTGACAAAGTGAAAACATGTTTTTAGACATTTTTGCAAATATATTGAAAATTATATACAAAAACATCTAATTTACATAATTATTCACAACCATAAGTCAATACATGTTAGAATCCCCTTTGGCAGCGTTTCCAGCTGTGAGGCCTTCTGGGTAAGTCTATAAGAGTTTTGCACACCTGCATTGTACAACATTTGCCCATTATACTTTTCAAAGTGCTTCAAGCGCTGTCAAATTGGTTGTTGATCATTGCTAGATAACCATTTTCAGGTATTGCCATAGATTTTCAAGCCGATTTAAGTCAATACTGTAACTAGGCCACTCAGGAACATTCAATATTGCTATGTTAAGCAACTCCAGTGTATATTTGGCCTTGAGTTTCAGTTTATTGTCGTGCTGAAAGGTGGATTTGTCTCCCATTGTATTTTGGAAAGCAGACTGAATCAGATTTTCTAGGATTTTGCCTGTGCTTAGCTCTATTCCGTTTCTTTTTCTATATAAAAAAACTCCCTAGTCCTTGCCGATGACAAGCATACCCATAACATGATGCAGCCACCACCATGCTTGAAAATATGAAGACTGGTACTCAGTGATGTGATGTGTCGGATTTGCAGCAAATATAACGGACATAAAGTAGATTTCTTTGTCACATTTTTTTTGCAGTTTTACTTCCGTGCCTTATTGCAAATAGGATGCATGTTTTCAATATTGTTATTCTGTACAGGCTTCCTTCTTTTCACTCTGTCATTTAGGTTAGTATTTTGGAGGTAACTGTTTTAAAGTCACCATTGGCCTCATGGTGAAATCTCTGAGCGGTCTCCTTCCACTCTGACATCTGAGTTAGGAAGGACGCCTGTATCTTTGTAGTGACTGGGTGTATTAAAACTTCTACTTGGTCACAATCCCGGATCCGGGAGCACCCTAATCAGTAAAAAAGCTGACTAGCATAGCCTAGCGTAGCGTCACAAGTAAATACTAGCATCTAAATATCATGAAATCACAAGTCCAAGACACCAGATGAAAGATACACATCTTGTGAATCCAGCCATCATTTCCGATTTTTAAAATGTTTTACAGCGAAAACACAATATGTATTTCTATTAGCTAACCACGATTGCAAAAGACTCAACCGCATATTTTCACAATTTTTTTACCGCATAGGTAGCTATCACAAATTCGACCAAATAAAGATATAAATAGTCACTAACCAAGAAACAACTTCATCAGATGACAGTCTTATAACATATCTATTGCATAGCATATGTTTTGTTCGAAAAATGTGCATATTTCAGGTATAAATCATAGTTTTACATTGCAGCCACCATCACAAATCTCACCAAAGCAGATAGAATAACTACAGAGACCAACGTGAAATACCTATATACTCATCATAAAACATTTATGAAAAATACATGGTGTACAGCAAATGAAAGACAAACATCTTGTGAATCCAGCCAATATTTCAGATTTTTTAAGTGTTTTACAGCGAAAACACAATATAGCATTATATTGGCTTACTACAATAGCCTACCACACAACCGCATTCATTCAACGCAACGTTAGCGATAGCGAATAAACCAGCAAAAGATATAATTTTTTTTACTAACCTTCACAAACTTCATCAGATGACAGTCCTATAACATCAAATTACACAATACATATATGGTTTGTTCGAAAATTTGCATATTTAGCGGCACAAATCGTGGTTTTACAATGTGAATACGTAGTCAAAATGCAGAAATATTGTCCGGAGAAATCTTGGAGAGGCACCTAATCTAATCAAATAACTAATCATAAACTTTACAAAAAAATACATGTTGGACAGCAAATTAAAGATACACTAGTTCTTAATGCAACCGCTGTGTTAGATATTTAAAAATAACTTTAGTACGACATACAGCTTACGTTATAGCGAGACAGCGCCCAAAATCAGGGCGGAATATACGTCTAAACATTTTCGACAGAAATACGAAATAACATCATAAATGGTTCCTACTATTTGATGAGCTTCCATCAGAATCTTGTACAAGGTGTCCTTTGTAATAATCGTTGTTCGGTTGTAGAATGTCGTCTTCATCTGTCGAAATAGCTAACAAAGCTAGCCATATGGCGCAGGAGTGTCCAACTCACCATAACGCAAAACAAAGAAAATACCGAAAATCGCAATAAACTGATATAAACTGATATAAGTCGGTTTAAAATAACTCGTTTATGATGTTTTTAACACATATATCAAATAAAATCAGAGCCGGAGATATCTAACGTCTATAACGAAAGCTTTTCAGATTGCAATCCAGAGGTCCTTCTTGCGCCATGCTGAACAATGAAAAGACTGGTCTCGTCATTCCAAGAGGTCTTATTCGGGCTCAGATAAAGCTATACACCCCATTCCACCTCTCACTGTCTATTGACATCTAGTGGAAGGCGTATGCAGTGCATGTAGACCCATAGATTTCATGCAAATTAATAGGATGGCCCTGGAACAGAGCCCCCGATTTCAGATTTTCAGTTCCTGACAGGAAGTTTGCTGCAAAATAAGTTCTGTTTTACTCACAGATATAATTCAAACGGTTTTAGAAACTAGAGAGTGGTTTCTATCCAATAGTAATAATAATATGCATATTGTACGAGCAAGAATTGAGTATGAGGCAGTTTAATTTGGGAACAATTTTTTACAAAGTGAAAACAGCGCGTCCCTATTGAGAAAACACCACCCAAAGTGTAATTAAAAACTTCACCATGCTCAAAAGGAGATCTACCAATATGTTCCCTTTGCGAGCCATTGGAAACCCTTCCTGATCTTTGTGGTTGAATCTGTGTTTGAAATTCACTGTTCAACTGAGTCATTCAAAAAATCACATTAAACACTATTATTGTACACAGAGTGAGTCCATGCAATTTATTATGTGACATGTTAAGCACATTTTTACATGCATACCTACATACATACATGCATACATAATACACACATGCATGCATACATGTACTGTAACTGCCAAACCAACATATTTGCATGGAATGTATCAGTATCGAAACAGGTTGTGCGATTGAAAGCCAGCCAGCCCAGAAGGATTGAGTTATAGTCATGGGGATTTGGCAGGGAGAAGAAATGTATGTTTTGATAATGGAATCAGACCCGGCCGCGCGGGGTTATTGGAAAAAGGGGAGTTTGGATGCGGCCCCCTATCTAGTTTCTCCTCCTGATCCTCCCACCACTCTGCATTCAGCCAGGCAGGTGATATTTTCATATGAAATCTATCACACAGGGATATTCTTTTCTTCACGCCTCGGGCATGAAAGATGCAGTGCCTCCATCGTCAAAGTGCCATTTAAAAGAGCGAAGGGGAGAGCGAGGAGCACGGATAGTGAGAAATGAAAACAGAAAACAGTCGCGACTAATCTTATTTCCACAATGAATTTATTGGCTCTTTTGCCTCATTCCCTTCTTTGGGGAAGGAGAAAAAAGCTTTCTGATATTTTTTGTTGCTACTGTGTCAGTTCAAGATGTGAGAAAATGGTTCATTCTTTAGTTACCTGGCTGTGATGTATCAAGCCTTTCTTTTGCTTTGGGGGAACTTATCTCTGTTTAGTGATTTAAACCATAATACTTGTTATTCTGAAAAGAAACTCCAGCACAGTTACATCCGTGAATACTCCACAAACTAGTTAATGGATCTATTTGACCAACGTTTTGGTAAACATGCCTTTAGCCAGTCTGGGTCTATTGAAATATCTAACTATTAGTGGTGGGCACCAATATCATTGGATATTGATATGAGCAAGACATTTGGCGATATCGTTTCATCCTTCTTATTAGCCAACACTATTACGTAAAAAAAGTGATCTCCTTCTCATCTCTCCTCCTCAGACTACCCCCATGGCATCACCATCATCTCACCCTTTGGCTCAGACAAGAAGCAGGTGCTCAACTTCTGTGCCCAGAGCGCCGAGGAGCTGCTCAAGTTTCTAGAAGATCTGAAGGAGTCCATTGCTGAGGTGTCAGAGATGGAACAGATACGCATTGAATGTGAGTACTGTGTGTGTGTGCGTGTGTGTGTGCGTGTGTGTGTGTGTGTGTGTGTGTGTGTGTGTGTGTGTGTGTGTGTGTGTGTGTGTGTGTGTGTGTGTGTGTGTGTGTGTGTGTGTGTGTGTGTGTGTGTGTGTGTGTGTGTGTGTGTGTGTGTGTGTGTGTGTGTGTGTGTGTGTGTGTGTGTGTGCGCGCTCCGTTGCTCCAAACTCAGGTGAAGAGGGAGGGGGAAAAAAGAAACAGCTCATGCAAAATAATGTATGAATCATCCATCCCTCCACCCGCACAGAAATTCTCTTTCATTTCTCAAAAAGGAGAAAAGTAAATTGGAATCAGGGTGCCGCAGGCTTATTTACACAAGTGCTAACAACGGGGAGAGGAAGATGTCAACAGTCTATCTGTCTGTCTACGTGTGTGTGTGTGTGTGTGTGAATGTCTTTGTATACGTTGATGTCATTACATAACCAAACTGTGTTCATGCTCATATTCCTCCTAGTACCCAAACAAATGACATTACTGTATCTCTAACATCAACGACAACACCAAAGATACAAGTAGTTATGCTCCCAATACTGAGATCATACACTCTGTTCTGATGCGTTTCTGAAAAACAAGAGTCAGGGAACGGTTGTGTTTCTATTCTGCCTGGGGGACTCGGGACGTGTGCATGTGCATGTGTGTCTGTGTGTATGTGTCTACCTGAGTGTGTGTGCATGTGTGTCTGAGTGTGTGTGCATGTCTGCCTGAGTGTGTGTGCATGTCTGCCTGAGTGTGTGTGCATGTCTGCCTGAGTGTGTGTGCACGTCTGCCTGAGTGTGTGTGCATGTCTACCTGAGTGTGTGTGCATGTCTACCTGAGTGTGTGTGCATGTGTACAAGTTTGTGTTTAATTGTTTATTATTTGGTTATAAGGATCCCCATTATCTTTAGCAGAGGCAGAAGCTACTCTTCCTGGGTTCCACAAAAAGCACTATAAACATGACACTGATTCACTGATAGACAAAGACAGTCACACACATTTAAAATACAACCACATACAAGCAACACAACTAAAAGTGTCTCTCTGTGTGTGTCCCCTCACAGTCCCCTCTGTTCCATGAGATGTTGTTTAATCAGTTTTTAAAGGTTATTTTGCTGTTTGCTGAGTAAATGGAGATGGAAGATAGTTCCATGTGATCATGGCTCTGTATAATACTGTATGTTGCCGTGAATTTGTTTTGGACTTGGGGACTGTGAAGAGACCACTGGTGGAATGTCTTGGGGGCTCTGAAGAGACCCCTGGTGACATGTCTTGGGGACTGTGAAGAGACCCCTGGTGGCATGTCTCGGGGACTGTGAAGAGACCCCTGGTGGCATGTCTCGGGGACTGTGAAGAGACCTCTGGTGGCATGTCTCGGGGACTGTGAAGAGACCTCTGGTGGCATGTCTTGTGGGCTATGTATGGGTGTCTGAGCTAAATGTTATTTGATTATGCAGACAATCTGGAATTTCCACCACAGTAATATTTCTCATAGAAACAAGAGAAGCAGTAATCTCTTATCAATCCTCAACCAGGAAATACTAGCACGCATATTGTTGATGTTAGCTCTCTATGTGCAAGGCGTGCTGCTCTGTTTTGAGCCAGCTGCAGGTTTGCTAATTCTTTCTTGTTAGAGCCAGTAAAGGGTGCTTTACTATTTGTAGGCAGTGGAATTACTTTAGCTTCCTCCCACGCCTTTGGACACACACACACACTCCTTTAGGCTTTGGTTAAAGATATAGCAAATCAGGGTGGCAATACAGTCTGCTACCTGTGCATGTGTGTGTGCGAGCGCGCGCGCCCATGCGTGCATGTACAGTATGTGTGTTGTCGTATCGTCAGCATCTCCCTGGGCAGCGTTGATTTCTTATCAGTCTTACCCTGGGATTAACCCTGGAGGTTTCCCTGCCTTGCCTGTCTGACAGTGCCTTGATACTCTGTGAGAGGATAAGTACAGAGAAACAAGTCCCCACTGCAACACAGATTTAAAGGTTGAACACATTAACAAGGAGAAGCTAGAGGCTTGGGTCCAACAGAGAGGAGCGATCAGGAAGAAACAGTGCTGTTGGGGCTTACTGACCAATACTAAGGAGAGAAAAATGGCCATACAGGCACACAGCCTTTTTAAACAGGCATACTGATTCACAAATCAACCCGGTGTCTGCCCCTCCTCCTGTTTGTTGTGATGCAGAGTTTGCCGACTGTCAGCTGTATGTAAACACATGGACAAATCTATTTTCGACTCTGTGTGCTGTTGAAAGGTAAACACTAATTGTTTCAAGCTAACGTTAGCGAACATAAGATGGACATTCAGTGGGCTCTAAAGTGCCAGCAGTTCACTCGCATTTGCTAGTGAAAGATATTAAATGCAAATACGAAAATAACTGGTCTCATTTGTGCGAGTGTGATATTTCATTATGCGTCCCATTAGTTGTTTTTTTCCCACGTAGCATTACGATAATCACGCAACCTGATAGACTGTAACTATAATCCACGTCACAAAAAGCATTACAAAAGTATAATCCAAAATAAATAGAACCATCTTGGCATTAAATGGAGTCGTGAGTTTAGAAGACTGCGCGATGAAGAGTGAATGAGTGTCTGGTATTAGCTATAGAGGCAATGCTTCTAACATGCCGTTGCACCAGATTTGAGATTTGATCAATTTCCAAAATCTGAAATGATGTACTCGCTGCAAAGAAAGACCAAGGGCACCTTTACATCAGCTGAAACAGCGGTCTAGCGAACAGCCTAGTGAAGTTTTGTGTAGCCAGTTTGCGGTCTGTGTCCATGCGATCAATTGTTTTTGTTTTTATGTTTTCAAAATGATTTAGCTTTTAGTGTTGATTAGGAACCGTGTCTAAAAAGCCAATAGTTGTGAACTGGCCCTGGTGATTGGCCCTGTTTGAGAGGTGACAAGCGTTCCTCTATTATAAAGACTAAACTTGGGGGCATGTGCTAAGAAAAACATTATAGATAATTATTTCCATTCTACACTGTACGGGTAATGGAATGAACATACTGACAGTCTGTGCTAATTCCACAAAACATATATTTCTTTTATATGTTCTGTACTTATCAGTATGAATATTTTAGTTCTGTTTTGTAAATAGGTTTTCAGAGGACTGAACCAGGTGTGGTCCATAATGTTTGTCTAAGCACGTGTTGCTCATGGAAAACAAGTAAGCGTAGGTCCCAAACAAAATAGCAGCTAATTCAGCAAATCATTATTGTTGCAGCCAGTCAGTAAAGCTGTCAGACAATAAGAGAGAGGAGACTGAAAGAAACAGACAGCGCAGCGGGGATAAGACGCTTGTACATTTTGTATCTAACAAATAACTTGTTATTATTTGTTTAATACATTTTTTTAAACTCCAAGAATAAAGGCCCTTTGTGTGTCCTTTCTATTTCTGTCTTGTTAGTGACGTTGACCATGTGTGTACATGGAATACTGTCAGGATAGAAAGTATTCCTACTTTGAATGGACTTGATTTGGTACAATTCTAAAATTGCGATCAGACTCACAAACAGCGTGTGCACGAGCGTGGGGGGGAACCCATTTCGGCATGTGTTATGCGCTCCAGTTGAATCTCCAATTTGCCGGGCGCGTCTGGTACTCTAAAAGGTTGGACAGGGTTGGCATGTATGTGTTTGTCTCCCAGTCTGACTCCTGACAGAGACCTTGGCCACTGACCTTTTGTTAGTGTTCTCTGGTGCAGTGCAGCCAAACACTCTGGACAAAACAAGAACAAAGGAGAGGGCAGCTCTCCTGAAAGCAGCCAGGCAGAAGAGATGGGGAGGAGAGTGGTGTTTGTGTTTGTGTGTGTGCTAGTGCTTGTGTGTGTGTTTTGCGGGTTTGTCTGTTTGCTTTAGGGAAGTCACACATGCATACACACTAGCACGGATGCATGCATATGTGCACACACACACACACACACGCATACACACTAGCGTGCACACACTATCTCACACACACATGCATACACACATAGGCACCTGATATAATAATAAACAGATTGCATTTTGCACCCCTGTCTCCACAAGATTAATGTTTTTGGTTTGAAAGTTTTGCTTCACCCCCGCCACAGTAGTTGCACCACCGGTGTATAAAATGAAAAGGCAAAAAGCTATGATCGCTTATTGATCTGACCTGTTAAATCCACTTCAATCAGTGTAGATGAAGGGAAGAGGCAGGTTAAAAGAGGATTTTTAAGCTTCGAGACAACTGAGACATGCATTGTGTATGTGTGCCATTCAGAGGGTTAATGGGCAAGACAAAATATTGAAGTGCCCTTGAACAGGGTATGGTAGTAGGTACCAGGCGCACCGGTGTGTCATGAACTGCAACCACAGGAGGTTGGTGACACCTTCATATGGGAGAACAGGCACTGGAGTGGAATTAGTGGAATGATATCATATACATCAAACACATGGTTTCCATGGTTTCCAGGTGTTTGATGCCATTCTATTGGCTCCGTTACAGTCTTTGTTATGAGCCGTCCTCTCCTCAGCAGCCTTCACTGTCTGCAACGCTGCTGTGTTTTTCACACTCAACAGTTTCCCGTGTGTATCAAGGACAGTCCACCACCCAAAGGACATCCAGCCAACTTGACACAACTGTGGGAAGCATTGGAGTCAACATGGGCCAGCATCCATGTGGAATGCTTTCAACACCTTGTAAAGTCCATGCCTCGATGAATTGAAGCTGTTTTGAGGGCAAAATGTTTGGTACACTCAGTGTATGTAGCCTATTCACTATGGTTGTTGTACAAAAGGCCACTACTGGAATGGCTACAGTAGAATCATTTTTGTTCAAAATGTGTGGTTTTAAGAACAAAAATGTGTGGTTTTAAGAACCAAAATGTGTGGTTTTAAGAACAAAAATGTGTGGTTTTAAGAACCAATATGTGTGGTTTTAAGAACCAAAATGTTTGGTTTTAAGAACAAAAATGTGTGGTTTTAAGAACCAACATGTGTGGTTTTAAGAACCAACATGCAATTCCATGACGTATGCAGTGCAGTGCTTTGTTTCTATTCGTCAAATGTGCCTACACAATAACAACACATGTGGCTACACAATAACAACACATGTGCCTACACAATAACAACACATGTGCCTACACAATAACAACACATGTGGCTACACAATAACAACACATGTGGCTACACAATAACAACACATGTGCCTACACAATAACAACACATGTGCCTACACAATAACAACAAATGTGCCTACACAATAACAACAAATGTGCCTACACAATAACAACACATGTGCCTACACAATAACAACAAATGTGCCTACACAATAACAACAAATGTGCCTACACAATAACAACAAATGTGCCTACACAATAACAACAAATGTGCCTACACAATAACAACAAATGTGCCTACACAATAACAACACATGTGCCTACACAATAACAACACATGTGCCTACACAATAACAACACATGTGCCTACACAATAACAACACGTGACTACACAATAACAACACATGTGCCTACACAATAACAACACATGCAGGCTGTATATGAGTAGCTCAGGAAATGGTAATGAAGGAAAAGGTTGAAGGCCTCTGCTCCAGCCTGTTCAAATATGACCCTTATTACTGGAGCTACATGTTATTCTTTCTATTGCACATTCCGCGCCGCAATTTATGGAAATATATAGCTGCCCCAAAAATCTAGTTTGATAATAATGATAAATGAATAATATGTTTGTAATATTGTGAACATGATCAATGACCAAATAAAAAAGCTTAACTCCAGTTTCAGACTTATCAATGAATTATTTGAGGTGCGATTTTCAGGGGAGTAGATTAGTAATCTAGTCATTAAAACACTTTTTCAATATCATTTATTGTGGCAAAACCTAAGAAAAATAGTTGTGTTTTGTTCATAAAAATGGGTTCCTCCTGTTAAGAAACAGCTTTGAATTGCAGGAAAACTGTTTTAAAAGCTTTTGCACCCCCATTTTCAGACAAAGTCAAGCGCCAATGCATAAACACATACACTCACACACAATCACTGGCACACACACACACACAGTCGACATCTTCCCCTCCCCTACGAAGGAGCCCCATTGTTAGCACTCGTGTAAATAAGCCTGCGGCAGCCTATTCCATTTTTTTATTGTTTATTTCTCCTCTTTGAGAAATGAAAGGGAATTCCTGTGTGGATGGAGGGATGGATGATTCATACATTATTTTGGATGAGCTATTTTTTTTTTTTCATCCCTTTTTTCTCTCCGTTGGACTGGAGATACGCTGGGAGATGTTGCTGTGACTCAAAGGTCACCTGAGTTTGGAGCAAGGAGGCACACACATTCACACACACACACACACATGCACAGACTCACTCACAAACACAGATGAAAAAGCAGACACACACAACACTTCCTACTATTTCTCATGAGGAAGAAACTTGAAAAAGGACTAAACTATTCTGCACAGTCATCCTACTAGAGTACAGCTGCAGCAGAATTATAGAACCAAGCAGTCAGTGGAGACACGACAACATTTAGCCGTCGCCAATGGAAATGACAGGCAATCATCATCAACCGCAGAGCGGAATTGGAGCGATAGAGAGTATGTTTACGTCCCAAATGGCAGCCTATTCCCTATGCAGTGCACTACTTTAGACAAGGGCCCATAGGGAATAAGGTGCCATTTGGGACACAGTGTAGAGTTGAGTGACTCTAGGGAGGAGGTAGAGGACTCGCCCCCACTTGCTTTTCTGTTTGTCTGTCTCTGTCACCTGTCTATCTCTCTTTATGTCTGTCTGTCTGTCTGTCTGTCTGTCTGTCACTGTCTCTGTCTCTACTGCTGTCACCTGTCTATCTCTCTTTATGTCTGTCTGTTTATCACTGTCTCCGTCTCTACTGCTGTCACCTGTCTGTCTCTCTTTATGTCTGTCTGTCACTGTCTGTCACTGTCTCCGGTCTCTACTGCTCTCACTGTCTGTCTCTCTTTATGTCTGTCTGTCACTGTCTGTCACTGTCTCCGTCTCTACTGCTGTCACTGTCTGACTCTCTTTATGTCTGTCTGTCACTGTCACCGTCTCTGCTGTTGTCACTCTGTCTGTCTCTCTTTATGTCTGTCTGTCACTGTCTCTGTCTCTGCTGCTGTCACTCTGTCTGTCTCTCTTTATGTCTGTCTCTCTTTGTCTGTCTCTGTCTCTGCTGCTGTCACTCTGTCTGTCTCTCTTTATGTCTGTCTGTCTGTCTGTCTGTCACTTTCTCCGTCTCTACTGCTGTCACTCTGTCTCTCTTTATGTCTGTCTGTCTGTCAGTGTCTCCGTCTGCTGCTGTCACTCTGTCTGTCTTTCTTTGTCTGTCACTGTCTCCGTCTCTGCTGTTGTCACTCTGTCTGTCTCTCTTTATGTCTGTCTGTCACTGTCTCTGTCTCTGCTGCTGTCACTCTGTCTGTCTCTCTTTATGTCTGTCTCTCTTTGTCTGTCTCTGTCTCTGCTGCTGTCACTCTGTCTGTCTCTCTTTATGTCTGTCTGTCTGTCTGTCTGTCACTTTCTCCGTCTCTACTGCTGTCACTCTGTCTCTCTTTATGTCTGTCTGTCTGTCAGTGTCTCCGTCTGCTGCTGTCACTCTGTCTGTCTTTCTTTGTCTGTCACTGTCTCCGTCTCTACTGCTGTCACTGTCTGACTCTCTTTATGTCTGTCTGTCACTGTCACCGTCTCTGCTGCTGTCACTCTGTCTGTCTCTCTTTATGTCTGTCTGTCTCTGTCTCCGTCTCTGCTGCTGTCACTCTGTCTGTCTGTCTGTCTCTCTGTCTGTCTGTCTGTTTCCCTTGCACATGCTGTTCCCTCTGTCTCTCTCTTTTTGTCTGTCTGTCACTGTCTCCGTCTCTGCTGCTCTCACTCTGTCTGACTCTCTTTATGTCTGTCTGTCTGTCACTGTCTCCGTCTCTACTGCTTTCACTCTGTCTGTCTCTCTTTATGTCAGTCTGTCTGTCTGTCACTGTCTCCGGTCTCTACTGCTCTCACTCTGTCTGTCTGTCTGTCTGTCTGTCTGTCTGTCTGTCTGTCTGTCTGTCTGTCTGTCACTGTCTCCATCTCTACTGCTGTCACTCTGTCTGTCTCTCTTTATGTCTGTCTGTCTGTCTGTCTGTCACTTTCTCCGTCTCTACTGCTGTCACACTGTCTCTCTTTATGTCTGTCTGTCTGTCTGTCACTTTCTCTGTCTGCTGCTGTCACTCTGTCTGTCTGTCTGTCACTGTCTCCGTCTCTACTGCTGTCACTGTCTGACTCTCTTTATGTCTGTCTGTCACCGTCTCTGCTGTTGTCACTCTGTATGTCTCTCTTTATGTCTGTCTGTCACTGTCTCTGTCTCTGCTGCTGTCACTCTGTCTGTCTCTCTTTATGTCTGTCTGTCTCCGTCTCTGCTGCTGTCACTCTGTCTGTCTCTCTTTGTCTGTCTGTCTGTTTCCCTTGCACATGCTGTTCCCTCTGTCTCTCTCTTTATGTCTGTCAGTCTGTCTGTCACTGTCTCCATCTCTGCTGCTGTCACTTTGTCTGTCTCTCTTTATGTCTGTCTGTTTCCGTCTCTGCTGCTGTCACTCTGTCTGTCTCTCTTTATGTATGTCTGTCTGTCTGTCACTGTCTCCGTCTCTGCTGCTGTCACTCTGTCTGTCTCTCTTTATGTCTGTCTGTCTGTCTGTCTCTGGCTCTGCTGCTGTCACTCTGTCTGTCTCTCTTTATGTCTGTCAGTCTGTCTGTCTCTGGCTCTGCTGCTGTCACTCTGTCTGTCTCTCTTTATGGCTGTCTCTGTCTCCGTCTCTGCTGCTGTCACTCTGTCTGTCTCTCTTTGTCTGTCAGTCTGTCTTCCTTGCACATGCTGTTCCCTCTGTCTGTCTCTCTTTATGTCTGTCTGTCTCTTTCTCCGTCTCTGCTGCTGACACTGTCTGTCTGTCTGTCGGTCTGTCGGTCGGTCTGTCTGTCTGTCTGTCTGTCTGTCTGTCTTTATGTCTGTCTGTCTCTTTCTCCGTCTCTGCTGCTGACACTCTGTCTGTCTGTCTGTCTGTCTGTCTGTCTGTCTCCGTCTCTGCTGCTGTCACTCTGTCTGTCTCTCTTTGTATGTCTGTCTGTCTCCCTTGCACATGCTGTTCCCTCTGTCTGTGCCCCTGTCACTCATTCTGTGTCTCTCTTTATCTTCCTCTCACTCTCTCTCTATCTCTTCCGCTGTTGTTGTCTATCTGCCTCTCTCACTGTATGTCTCTCAGTTGGTGCTTCTGTCTCTTTGCCCGTCTCATCGTCTTCCCCCCCCCTCCCTCTCTCTCCCCATCACCACTCTTTCTCTCAGCCTCACCCAATTTCTCCCTCCCTCTTATTCTCTCCTCTCTCTCTCTTTCCTTCCAACCCATCCCTCCCCTACACACACACACTCTCTCTCTCTCTCTCTCTCTCTCTCTCTCTCTCTCTCTCTCTCTCTCTCTCTCTCTCTCTCTCTCTCTCTCTCTCTCTCTCTCTCTCTCTCTCTCTCTCTCTCACACTCTCTCTCACACTCTCTCACTCTCTG
>NW_026602528.1:0-15528 GCF_029448725.1 Salvelinus fontinalis | reverse complement strand
ACCAAGGCCCTTCTCACCCCAATGGTGGAACAAACTCCCTCACGACGCCAGGACAGCGGAGTCAATCACCACCTTCCGGAGACACCTGAAACCCCACCTCTTTAAGGAATACCTAGGATAGGATAAAGTAATCCTTCTAACCCCCCCCCCTTAAAAGATTTAGATACACTATTGTAAAGTGGCTGTTCCACTGGATATCATAAGGTGAACGCACCAATTTGTAAGTCGCTCTGGATAAGAGCGTCTGCTAAATGACTTAAATGTAAATGTAAATGCTCAGTTTGGCCGGGCAGCCAGCTCTATGAAGAGTCTTTGTGGTTCCAAACTTCTTCCATTTAAGAATGATGGAGGACACTGTGTTCTTGAGGACCTTCAATGCTGCAGAAATGTTTTGGTACACTTCCACAGATCTGTGCCTTTACACAATCCTGTCTCGGAGCTCTATCGACAATTCCTCTACCGACCTCTTGACTTAGTTTTTGCTCTGACATGCACTGTCAACTGTTGGACTTTATATAGACAGGTGTGTGCCTTTCCAAATCATGTCCAATCAATTTAATTTACCACAGGTGAACTCCAATCAAGTTGTAGAAACATCTCAAGGATGATCAATGGAAACAGGATGCACATGAGCTCAATTTAGTGTCTCATAGCAAAGGGTCTGAATACGTATGTAAGGTATTTCGTTTTTTTATTTTTAATAAATGTGCAAACATTTCTAAAAACCTGTTTTCACCTTGTCATTATTGAGTATTGTGTGTAGATTGCTGATTAAATTGTTGTACTTAATCTATTTTAGAATAAGGTTGTAGCGTAACTAAATGTGGAAAAAGTCAAGGGAATCTGAATACTTTACGAAGGCACTGTATCATCAAACTACTCGTCAGGTCTAAATTATACAGCAATCTCCTCACATTCAGATGTGGACGAAAGTTCACATAGGTTTGCCAGGGTAGAATTTATCAGGCAATCAATGGTGGAGAAGAGCACTCTCAAATTATTCTGATTAAAAGTGATCAAGTTAGAAAAATGAGACCGTCTGGCATTTCTAAATGCCTTGTTGCCAAGTTACTCTCTCAGAATATCACAATGGACCAGCAACTTTGACTTATCCACTTCCGCTCTGCCTTTCTGCATTCTCTCTTTAATTGATTCATTTCCTCACTAATCCATGGGCCCAGTAACATGTTGGATTATATTTTAATTTTTAATTTAACCTTTATTTAGCTAGACAAGTCAGTTAAGAACAAATTATTATTTACACTGACGGCAATAATGTACCACAAATTCTCAAAAGATTCATAAATTCAATGGCATTGGAGTCTCTTTGTCAACATGAATATTAAAATCACCCAACCCATGATTTTATCATAGTTCTCAAGGACAATAGACAATACTTCAGATAAATCAGTAAATAAAGTGGGGCAGTGCTTTGGTGGTCTATACAGGTTTATGGCCAGCACTGGTGGCTGACATTTAAGCAGTACAGCATGATGCTCAAAAGACCCAAAGCTGCCAAACAAAATATATTGACAGCTGAGAGCATTAGTAGAAAAGAGGCTGTCCCGCCATCCTTGTTACATTTTCGTATAGAGTATGAAAGCTGTAGTCCGGGGGGGGGAGGATTCAATAAGAGCAGCAATACAGTCTGATGACAGCCATGTTTCAGTGAGAAACATTCAATCAACTTTGCGCTCAGTAATGAGGTCATTCACGAGAAAGGTTTTCTCATTGATTGCTCTAACATTTAAAAGCACCATATTCAATGAGTGTGGGCCACTCTGCCTCGAGGTAACCAACGGAATAACAACCAAATGATTAACATTACAACCACTTTTTCTGACAGTCTACAATCTATCAGAACGGTAGGAGATGACAACTTGTATAAACTCACTAGAAGGCAGGGTTAAAGGAACATACATATGGTTACTCACATACGGTTTCCAAGTCCTCCGTTGATTATTCTGACAGGGAGAACCGGAGCACTACCAGACCCTGTCTGTCACAGTCTGTAAAACAGTTTGATGTTGCTGGGACTGGAGCACTGCCAGACCCTGTCTGTCAGTCTCAAAAACAGTTTGATGTTGCTGGGACTGGAGCACTACCAGATGCTGTCTGTCAGTCTCTAAAACAGTTTGATGTTGCTGGAAATGATCCTGGAACCGCTGCGGTTAGGATGAATCCCGTCTCTTTTAAAAAGTGCTGGTTGTTCCAAATCAAAGTTGTCACAAAAAAAGACATTCCTGTCTTTGCAAAGTTTTTTCAGGTACTTGTTCAGGGCAAAGAGTGGTCTGAAACGTTCTGAACTCCATCGTTAGCACAGGAGGGGGCCAGAGATCATTCTTCTCTTCCCTGTGCTAACGAGGGTGTAGTCCTCCCTCAGTTCCTCAGATCGCCTAAAACAAAGGTTGTTAAATGATAGTGTCACTATTGGAGTAGTTGGCCAGAACTGTGGGCAGGAGGGAGTAGATGTTATGGTCACGGGCTCCTGGGTGACAGTGGACTTCGGTCCACAGATCGTAGGCAGGACAAAATCTCTCACCATGGAACTGCCCATATGGATGGTGGTTGGGGTGGAATCCGATGGGGAAGTGAACTGCTGAACTGCGGTGGCCATGGGGGAGGGTGCCACTGGGCGGCCGCCGGCTGGTGGTATACACCCAGGATCCGTGCTGTGGGCCAAAGCTGTTTGATAGCTGGATCGGATCTTCTGGGATAGATGAAGGATGGCCAGACTGCCTCCCGATCTCCTACGCCCCGAGAGTGTCCAGTCACCCGTGGGGCCGCGGAGCTGAGCTTAACATCTGCCAGTTGGATCGGAACAGATCAACGCCACGCGACTCATCGACAGCTTTGCTATAAGAGGCATTTAAAAGTGAGATTAGGTTTGCCTGGGTTACAGAAAGGTCGGTGTACTTATAAAGCAGGTTATCCGTTTTCTCTCAGTAAAGCCAACAGTCGGAGGAACTCTCCCCTAAGCTGCTTGATGGTGGTGCATTTAGGGCAAACAAATCCCTGTCCGTTTTTACAGTTCCACCTTATCTACATCGTGTGGAAAACATCTCACACCTGACGCATCTCACCCCAGCCGTGGAAAAAAACATAGGTGGGCTAGCACTGCTAGCGTTAGCCTGCTCCTTTTTCATGACGGCTAGTAGCTAACTGCTACTTAACTAGAATCAACCAATGCAAGTTCTGTTCCAATGTCAAATGAAGAGGCAGAAGGACAAATAATAGAGAGCCAAGAAGTCGACTGAGGACAGTGATGCAGACTGGACCAGTCTACTGTATATCTTGACTGAGGACAGTGATGTAGAGTGGTACAGACTGGACCAGTCTACTGTATATCTTGACTGAGGACAGTGATGCAGACTGGACCAGTCTACTGTATATCTTGACTGAGGACAGTGATGCAGAGTGGTACAGACTGGACCAGTCTACTGTATATCTTGACTGAGGACAGTGGTACAGAGTGGTACAGACTGAACCAGTCTACTGTGTATCTTGACTGAGGACAGTGGTACAGAGTGGTACAGACTGAACCAGTCTACTGTATATCTTGACTGAGGACAGTGATACAGAGTGGTACAGACTGGACCAGTCTACTGTATATCTTGACTGAGGACAGTGATACAGAGTGGTATAGACTGGACCAGTCTACTGTATATCTTGACTGAGGACAGTGATGCAGACTGGACCAGTCTACTGTATATCTTGACTGAGGACAGTGATGCAGAGTGGTACAGACTGGACCAGTCTACTGTATATCTTGACTGAGGACAGTGATGCAGACTGGACCAGTCTACTGTATATCTTGACTGAGGACAGTGATACAGAGTGGTACAGACTGGACCAGTCTACTGTATATCTTGATTGAGGACAGTGGTACAGACTGGACCAGTCTACTGTATATCTTGACTGAGGACAGTGATGTAGAGTGGTACAGACTGGACCAGTCTACTGTATATCTTGACTGAGGACAGTGATACAGTGTGGTACAGACTGAACCAGTCTACTGTATATCTTGACTGAGGACAGTGATGCAGACTGGACCAGTCTACTGTATATCTTGACTGAGGACAGTGATGTAGAGTGTTACAGACTGGACCAGTCTACTGTATATCTTGACTGAGGACAGTGATGTAGAGTGGTACAGACTGGACCAGTCTACTGTATATCTTGACTGAGGACAGTGGTACAGACTGGACCAGTCTACTGTATATCTTGACTGAGGACAGTGGTACAGACTGGACCAGTCTACTGTATATCTTGACTGAGGACAGTGATGTAGAGTGGTACAGACTGGACCAGTCTACTGTATATCTTGACTGAGGACAGTGATATAGACTGGACCAGTCTACTGTATATCTTGACTGAGGACAGTGGTACAGACTGGACAAGTCTACTGTATATCTTGACTGAGGAGAGTGGTACAGACTGGACCAGTCTACTGTATATCTTGACTGAGGACAGTGATACAGAGTGGTATAGACTGGACCAGTCTACTGTATATCTTGACTGAGGACAGTGATACAGACTGGTATAGACTGGACCAGTCTACTGTATATCTTGACTGAGGACAGTGATACAGAGTGGTACAGACTGAACCAGTCTACTGTATATCTTGACTGAGGACAGTGATACAGACTGGTATAGACTGGACCAGTCTACTGTATATCTTGACTGAGGACAGTGATGTAGAGTGGTACAGACTGGACCAGTCTACTATATATCTTGACTGAGGACAGTGATACAGAGTGGTACAGACTGAACCAGTCTACTGTATATCTTGACTGAGGACAGTGATGCAGAGTGGTACAGACTGGACCAGTCTACTGTATATCTTGACTGAGGACAGTGATACAGAGTGATGCAGACTGGACCAGTCTACTGTATATCTTGACTGAGGACAGCGATGCAGACTGGACCAGTCTACTGTATATCTTGACTGAGGACAGTGATGCAGACTGGACCAGTCTACTGTATATCTTGACTGAGGACAGTGATGCAGACTGGACAAGTCTACTGTATATCTTGACTGAGGACAGTGATGCAGACTGGACAAGTCTACTGTATATCTTGACTGAGGACAGTGATGCAGACTGGACAAGTCTACTGTATATCTTGACTGAGGACAGTGATACAGACTGGACCAGTCTACTGTATATCTTGATTGAGGACAGTGATGCAGACTGGACCAGTCTACTGTATATCTTGATTGAGGACAGTGATGCAGACTGGACCAGTCTACTGTATATCTTGATTGAGGACAGTGATGCAGACTGGACCAGTCTACTGTATATCTTGACTGAGGACAGTGATGCAGACTGGACCAGTCTACTGTATATCTTGACTGAGGACACTGATAATGAGTGGTACAGACTGGACCAGTCTACTGTATATCTTGACTGAGGACAGTGATATAGACTGGACCAGTCTACTGTATATCTTGACTGAGGACAGTGATAAAGAGTGGACCAGTCTACTGTATATCTTGACTGAGGACAGTGATGCAGAGTGGACCAGTCTACTGTATATCTTGACTGAGGACAGTGATGCAGAGTGGACCAGTCTACTGTATATCTTGACTGAGGACAGTGATGTAGAGTGGACCAGTCTACTGTATATCTTGACTGAGGACAGTGATGCAGAGTGGACCAGTCTACTGTATATCTTGACTGAGGACAGTGATGCAGACTGGTCCAGTCTACTGTATATCTTGACTGAGGACAGTGATACAGAGTGGTACAGACTGGACCAGTCTACTGTATATCTTGACTGAGGACAGTGATGCAGACTGGACCAGTCTACTGTATATCTTGACTGAGGACAGTGATGCAGAGTGGTACAGACTGGACCAGTCTACTGTATATCTTGACTGAGGACAGTGGTACAGACTGGACCAGTCTACTGTATATCTTGACTGAGGACAGTGGTACAGACTGGACCAGTCTACTGTATATCTTGACTGAGGACAGTGATGCAGACTGGACCAGTCTACTGTATATCTTGACTGAGGACAGTGATGTAGAGTGATACAGACTGGACCAGTCTACTGTATATCTTGACTGAGGACAGTGATGTAGAGTGATACAGACTGGACCAGTCTACTGTATATCTTGACTGAGGACAGTGATGCAGAGTTGTACAGACTGGACCAGTCTACTGTATTCATTGGCAGAGGTTCAGTGGAGGTGATGGGGGTTAATAAGATTAAACAGGCTCCATGACTAGCCTTCTCCTCTCATCCGTATCTAGTGGTGAAGAGGGGACAGAAGAGGGGACAGATAGAGGTGAGAGAGTGAGGAAAGGAGACTGAGAAGAGAGGGAGGGAGAGAGATATAGATGAGAGAGTGAGGGAGGGAGAGAGATAGAGATGAGAGAGTGAGGGAGGGAGAGAGATAGAGATGAGAGAGTGAGGGAGGGAGGGAGACTGAAAAGAGAGGGAGGGAGAGAGATAGAGATGAGAGATTGAGGGGGGGAGAGAGATAGAGATGAGAGAGTGAGGGAGGGAGACTGAAAAGAGAGGGAGGGAGAGAGATAGAGATGAGGGAGTTAGGGAGGGAGACTGACAGGGAGGGAGGGAGAGAGATAGAGATGAGAGATTGAGGGAGGGAGACTGAAAGGGAGGGAGAGAGAGGGATAGAGATGAGAGAGTGAGGGAGGGAGGGAGACTGAAAAGAGAGGGTGGGAGAGAGATAGAGATGAGAGATTGCGGGAGGGAGACTGAAAGGGAGGGAGGGAGAGAGATAGAGATGAGGGCGTTAGGGAGGGAGACTGAAAAGAGAGAGAGGGAGGGAGAGAGATATAGATGAGAGAGTAAGGGAGGGAGAGAGATATAGATGAGAGAGGGAGGGAGGGAGGGAGACTGGCAGGGAGGGAGGGAGAGCGATAGAGATGAGGGAGTGAGGGAGGGAGACTGAAAAGAGAGGGAGGGAGAGAGATAGCGATGAGGGAGTGAGGGATGGAGACTGACAGGGAGGGAGGGAGAGAGATAGAGATGAGAGTGTGAGGGAGGGAGACTGAAAAGAGAGGGAGGGAGGGAGAGAGATAGAGATTAGAGAGGGAGGGAGGGAGGGAGACTGACAGGGAGGAAGGGAGAGAGAGAGATGAGGGAGTGAGGGAGAGAGACTGAAAAGAGAGGGAGGGAGAGAGATAGCGATGAGGGAGTGAGGGATGGAGACTGACAGGGAGGGAGGGAGAGAGATAGAGATGAGAGAGTGAGGGAGGGAGACTGAAAAGAGAGGGAGGGAAACTGACAGGGAGGGAGGGAGAGAGATAGCGATGAGGGAGTGAGGGATGAAGACTGACAGGGAGGGAGGGAGAGAGATAGAGATGAGAGTGTGAGGGAGGGAGACTGAAAAGAGAGGGAGGGAGGGAGAGAGATAGAGATGAGAGAGGAAGGGAGGGAGGGAGGGAGGGAGGGAGGGAGGGAGGGAGGGAGGGAGGGAGGGAGGTAGACTGACAGGGAGGAAGGGAGAGAGAGAGATGAGGGAGTGAGGGAGGGAGACTGAAAAGAGAGGGAGGGAGAGAGATAGCGATGAGGGAGTGAGGGATGGAGACTGACAGGGAGGGAGGGAGAGAGATAGAGATGAGAGAGTGAGGGAGGGAGACTGAAAAGAGAGGGAGGGAGACTGACAGGGAGGGAGGGAGAGAGATAGAGATGAGGGAGTGAGGGAGGGAGACTGAAAAGAGAGGGAGGGAGAGAGATAGCGATGAGGGAGTGAGGGATGGAGACTGACAGGGAGGGAGGGAGAGAGATAGAGATCATTTTTGAACATCTTGGCATAGTTCTGTTATAATCTCCACCCGGCACAGCCAGAAGAGGACTGGCCACCCCTCATAGCCTGGTTCCTCTCTAGGTTTCTTCCTAGGTTTTGGCCTTTCTAGGGCGTTTTTCCTAGCCACCGTGCTTCTACACCTGCATTCTAGCTGTTTGGGGTTTTAGGCTGGGTTTCTGTACAGCACTTCGAGATATTATCTGATGTACGAAGGGCTATATAAAATAAAATTGATTGATTGATTGATAGAGATGAGAGTGTGAGGGAAGGAGACTGAAAAGAGAGGGAGGGAGGGAGAGAGATAGAGATGAGAGAGGGAGGGAGGGAGGGAGACTGAAAGGGAGGGAGGGAGAGAGATAGAGATGAGAGTGTGAGGGAGGGAGACTGAAAAGAGAGGGAGGGAGAGAGATAGAGATGAGAGAGTGAGGGAGGGAGGGAGACTGAAAGGGAGGGAGGGAGAGAGAGATGAGGGAGTGAGGGAGGGAGACTGAAAGGGAGAGAGATAGAGATGAGAGAGGGAGGGAGGGAGGGAGACTGAAAGGGAGGGAGGGAGAGAGATAGAGATGAGAGTGTGAGGGAGGGAGACTGAAAAGAGAGGGAGGGAGAGAGATAGAGATGAGAGAGTGAGGGAGGAGGGAGACTGAAAAGAGAGAGAGGGAGAGAGATAGAGATGAGAGAGTGAGGGGGGAGAGAGATAGAGATGAGAGAGTGAGGGAGGGAGGGAGAGAGATAGAGATGAGAGAGTGAGGGAGGGAGGGAGGGAGACTCAAAGGGAGGGAGGGAGGGAGAGACCAAAAGTGAAAGACCTCCTTCAGCCTTTAGGTCTGACTCATTGACAGTGTAACCAATTCATTACAGTTAAAGAGCCAATGCCCCAGGATGTTTGCACAATTAACAACAATTCAACACACACACGCACAGATTCTATTATTCTCCAAGCATACACACATTCTTCGGGAACGTCCTCCGTCCTCTGGGAGTATATGCGACCCAGTGTTCCGACACTAATCCTACTGCCTCCGCTCTGAACAATACAATCTGTTCTACAGAGTACTGGGCAGAGATGGGTAGAGAGAGAGGAAGAGGAGAGAGGGAAAAGGAGAAGGAGGAAGAGGAGAGAGAAGAGAAGGAGGAGGACGGAGACAGAAGAGGATAGAAGGGGGAGAGGAGAGAGAGGGAGACAGAAGAGGAGAGAAGGGGAAGAGGAGAGAGAGGGAAGAATAGGGAGAGGGAAGAGGAGAGAGAGGGAAGAATAGGGAGAGGGAAGAGGAGAGAGAGGAAGAGGAGAGAGAGGGAAGAGGGAAGAGGAGAGAGAGGGAGACAGAAGAGGAGAGAAGGGGAAGAGGAGAAAGAGGGAAGAATAGGGAGAGGGAAGAGGATAACGTATGGTTCAAGTAATGCATAAGAACAACTAAATGCAGCATTTAATGTATTTATTTGGTCATGTGCGTCTCCTCTCTTCTTCCTCTCTCTCTCATCTTCCTCTCTCCCATCTTTCTCTTTACTCTTCCCTCTCTCTGATCTTCCTCTCTCTTCTCTTCCTCTCTCCTCTTCCTCTCGCCTCCTCCCTCTCTCTCCTCTTCACTCTCTCTCCTCTTCACTCTCTCTTCTCTTTCTCTCTCCCCTCTTCCCTCTCTAGCCTCTTCCCCCCTCTCTCCCCTTCCCCCCTCTCTCCTTTTCCCTCTCTCCCCTCTTCCCTCTCTCTTCTCCTCCTCCCTCTCTCTCCTCTTCCCCCTCTCCTCTTCCCCTCTCTCCTAAATCCTTTATCTACACTTCCCTCTCTCCCCTCTTCCTCTCTCTCCTCTTCCTCTCTCTCCTCTTCCCTCTCTCTCCTCTTCCCTTCATCTCCTTTTCCCTCTCTATCCTAAATCCTTTATCTCCGCATCCCTCTCGCTCCTCTTCCCTCTCTCTTCTTCCCTCTCTCTCAACTTCCCTCTCTCCTCTTCCCTCTCCCTCTTCTTCCCTCTCTCTCCTCTTCCCTCTCCCTATTCTTCCCTCTCCCTATTCTTCCCTCTCTCACCTCTTCCCTTCATCTCCTTTTCCCTCTCTCTCCTCTTCCCTCTCTATCCTAAATCCTTTATCTCCGTGTCACTCTCTCTCCTCTTCCCTCTCTCTCATCTTCCTTCTCTCTCCTCTTCCCTCTCCCTCCTCTTCCTCTCCCTCCTCTTCCCTCTCCTCTTCCCTCTCTCTCCTCTTCCCTCTCTCTCCTCTTCCCTTTCTCTCCTCTTCCTTTCTCTCCTCTTCCTCTCTCTCCTCTTCCCTCTCTATCCGATTCTCTCTATCCGATTCTCTCTCTCCCTACTCTTCCTTTCCCTCCTCTTCTCTCTCTCTCTCCTCTTCCTCTCTCTCCTCTTCCATTTTCCCTCTCTCTCATCAAAGATGTCTAGAAAAGCACATGTTTTGTGCTCTTGTAGGAAACAATCACTCCCCCATTTGCTAACCTAAAAATTATCTATAACTCGGCTAATAACTCACTAACTTTCAAAGGATATGAACAAATGTACAAATGTTCACACATGGCTACATGTAGTTCTTCTACCCACGACCGATCATCCTGTAAACACAGTCCAGTTCAAAGTGAATGACACAGATCCATATATGGCAATGGTCTATTTGCATATAGGCCTACTGCAGCTCTGATTGTTGATGCTGTGCTGGTCTGTGTAGAGTACAGGCCTGAGTCCTGCCTGTAGAATCCTACTCCCATGTGTTCTGCCCACAACACAATCTCTTGCATAGTTAGTTTTGTTTCAGTAAGTTACACTGAAAGTGGCTAATATTGCATTGATTGGATCACAATTCCAACAGTAAAGGGAAGCTAACGGGGAAAACTCTAGAAAGGTGAGTGAAATTCAACCTCTTGCTTCTCTGCAGGGGGCTGATATTTCTTCTGCACAGCAGTCCCCGGGGAGCTGAGCCTCCAAGCCAGAGAGCACAGCTTAGAGGGAACAGTGACTGAGACTTCACCAACCCCACGCTCCAATCACTGCAGTCATTTTTAACATTCAGGGTGCTCAACTTCTGCAAAGAATGTGTTAATATTTCACGACTGGTATAATGAGGCCTAAGTACTGAATGAATAACCTTGATGATGCTGATTATGACACTGGTGATTAGGATGATGACAATCTGATAATCATTCTCATTACATTCCCCTTATCTCAGACCATCCATCATTATTAATGTGCAGATCATTCATTCTGCCGACTGTTTCATTATTAACTGGGACCTGCGATGAAAAAGAGAGACCCGTCTCCATGAAAAATCATTTTCTATCTTTCACTGTATAGTTAACCCCTTCGACAGGCTAAAGTACTCTGGCAGCTTTCACATGCTGTTCAGATGTGTATTACCGTCCACCGTTTATTTACTTAAAGGGTAATTACTTCTTAAGAAATGTGTCATTACTGTGGGCTTTCTACGTGACCCTGGGGCATGACTTTTGTGTGATTTGGTTTCAATCCAACCTTATAAATCAGGATTTGACTTTTTATTTGTCTGAACTATGTATTTATATTTATTATGGATCCCCATTCGTTCCTGCCAAGACAGCAGCTACTCTTCCTGGGGTTTATTATGGATCCCCATTAGTTCCTGCCAAGACAGCAGCTACTCTTCCTGGGGTTTATTATGGATCCCCATTAGTTCCTGCCAAGGCAGCAGCTACTCTTCCTGGGGTTTATTATGGATCCCCATTAGATCCTGCCAAGACAGCAGCTACTCTTCCTGGGGTTTATTATGGATCCCCATTAGATCCTGCCAAGACAGCAGCTACTCTTCCTGGGGTTTATTATGGATCCCCGTTAGTTCCTGCCAAGGCAGCAGCTACTCTTCCTGGGGTATATTATGGATCCCCATTAGTTCCTGCCAAGGCAGCAGCTACTCTTCCTTGGGTTTATTATGGATCCCCATTAGTTCCTGCCAAGGCAGCAGCTACTCTTCCTGGGGTTTATTATGGATCCCCATTAGTTCCTACCAAGGCAGCAGCTACTCTTCCTGGGGTTTATTAAGGATCCCCATTCGTTCCTGCCAAGACAGCAGCTACTCTTCCTGGGGTTTATTATGGATCCCCATTAGTTCCTGCCAAGGCAGCAGCTACTCTTCCTGGGGTTTATTATGGATCCCCATTAGATCCTGCCAAGGCAGCAGGTACTCTTCCTGGGGTTTATTATGGATCCCCATTAGTTCCTGCCAAGACAGCAGCTACTCTTCCTAGGGTTTATTATGGATCCCCATTAGATCCTGCCAAGACAGCAGCTACTCTTCCTGGGGTTTATTATGGATCCCCATTAGTTCCTGCCAAGGCAGCAGCTACTCTTCCTGGGGTTTATTATGGATCCCCATTAGATCCTGCCAAGGCAGCAGCTACTCTTCCTGGGGTTTATTATGGATCCCCATTCGTTCCTGCCAAGGCAGCAGCTACTCTTCCTGGGGTTTATTATGGATCCCCATTGGTTCCTGCCAAGACAGCAGCTACTCTTCCTGGGGTTTATTATGGATCCCCATTCGTTCCTGCCAAGGCAGCAGCTACTCTTCCTGGGGTTTATTATGGATCCCCCTTGGTTCCTGCCAAGACAGCAGCTACTCTTCCTGGGGTTTATTATGGATCCCCATTCGTTCCTGCCAAGGCAGCAGCTACTCTTCCTGGGGTTTATTATGGATCCCCATTCGTTCCTGCCAAGGCAGCAGCTACTCTTCCTGGGGTTTATTATGGATCCCCATTCGTTCCTGCCAAGGCAGCAGCTACTCTTCCTGGGGTTTATTATGGATCCCCATTAGTTCCTGCCAAGGCAGCAGCTACTCTTCCTGGGGTTTATTATGGATCCCCATTAGTTCCTACCAAGGCAGCAGCTACTCTTCCTGGGGTTTATTATGGATCCCCATTAGTTCCTGCCAAGGCAGCAGCTACTCTTCCTGGGGTCCAGCAACATTAAGGCAGTTATATACAATTACATTTCATAAAACTCTTCACATCGCATTCGGTGTGTGCCCTCAGGCCACTACTCTACTGTCACATATCTACAATACAACATTCATGTGTTTTTATGTAGAGTGCGTGTGTTAGCATGTGTATGTGTATGTGTGTGTCTGTGCCTGTGTGTGTCTCTTCACAGTCACCGCTGTTCCATAAGGTGTATTTTGATCCGTTTCTAAATCTGATTCAACTGCTTGCATCAGTTACCTGATGTCGAATAGAGTTTCATGTAGCCATGGCTCTATGTAGTACTGTGCGCCTCCCGTAGTCTGTTCTAGACTTGGGGACTGTGAAGAGACCTCTGGTGGCATGTCTTGTGGGGTATGCATGGGGTGTCCAAGTGTTCTAGTAGTTTAAACAGAGAGCTTGGTGCTTTCAGCATGTCAACACTTCTTCCAAAAACAAATAGTGATGAAGTCAATCTCTCCTCCACTTTGAGCCAGTAGAGATTGACATGACATAGTAATGTTAGCTCTCCGTGTACATTTCAGGGCCAGTCGTGCTGCCCTGCTGCCCAATTCTGAGACAATTGTAATTTGCAAAATGTTTAGTGCATGGTTCCAGATTGAAAAAGTCCAACCCTACCCCCATTGACACGTTAGATCATAGGTGTATAATATACACGCTCACCATGGGTCCGAGCTTCTCTAGACAATGTTTTGACTATGGGTCAGGACTTGTCTAGACAATGTTTCGACTATGGGTCAGGGCTGGTCTAGATGATGTGTTGACCCTGGGTCAGGGCTGGTCTAGATGATGTGTTGACCCTGGGTCAGGGCTGGTCTAGATGATGTGTTGACCCTGGGTCAGGGCTGGTCTAGATGATGTGTTGACCCTGGGTCAGGGCTTGTCTAGATGATGTGTTGACCATGGGCCAGGGCTGGTCTAGATTATGCGTTGACCCTGGGTCAGGGCTGGTCTATATGATGTGTTGACCCTGGGTCAGGGCTTGTCTAGATGTGTTGACCCTGGGTCAGGGCTGGTCTAGATGATGTGTTGACCCTGGGTCAGGGCTTGTCTAGATGATGTGTTGACCCTGGGTCAGGGCTGGTCTAGATGATGTGTTGACCCTGGGTCAGGGCTGGTCTAGATGATGTGTTGACCCTGGGTCAGGGCTTGTCTAGACAATGTTTCGACTATGGGTCAGGGCTGGTCTAGATGATGTGTTGACCCTGGGTCAGGGCTTGTCTAGATGATGTGTTGACCCTGGGTCAGGGCTGGTCTAGATGATGTGTTGACCCTGGGTCAGGGCTGGTCTAGATGATGTGTTGACCCTGGGTCAGGGCTTGTCTAGACAATGTTTCGACTATGGGTCAGGGCTGGTCTAGATGATGTGTTGACCCTGGGTCAGGGCTTGTCTAGATGATGTGTTGACCATGGGCCAGGGCTGGTCTAGATTATGCGTTGACCCTGGGTCAGGGCTGGTCTAGACGATGTGTTGACCCTGGGTCAGGGCTTGTCTAGATGTGTTGACCCTGGGTCAGGGCTGGTCTAGATGATGTGTTGACCCTGGGTCAGGGCTTGTCTAGATGTGTTGACCCTGGGTCAGGGCTGGTCTAGATGATGTGTTGACCCTGGGTCAAGGCTGGTCTAGATGATGTGTTGACCCTGGGTCAGGGCTTGTCTAGATGTGTTGACCCTGGGTCAGGGCTGGTCTAGATGATGTGTTGACCCTGGGTCAAGGCTGGTCTAGATGATGTGTTGACCCTGGGTCAGGGCTTGTCTAGATGATGTGTTGACCCTGGGTCAGGGCTGGTCTAGATGATGTGTTGACCCTGGGTCAGGGCTGGTCTAGATTATGCGTTGACCCTGGGTCAGGGCTTGTCTAGACGATGTGTTGACCCTGGGTCAGGGCTTGTCTAGACGATGTGTTGACCCTGGGTCAGTGCTTGTCTAGATGATGTGTTGACCCTGGGTCAGGGCTTGTCTAGATGATGTGTTGACCCTGGGTCAGGACTTGTCTAGACGATATTTTAACCCTGGGTCAGGACTTGTCTAGATGATGTGTTGACCCTGGGTCAGGGCTTGTCTAGACGATGTGTTGACCCTGGGTCAGGGCTGGTCTAGACAATGTTTTGACCCTGGGTCAGGAATTGTCTAGATGATGTGTTGACCCTGGGTCAGGGCTTGTCTAGATGATGTGTTGACCCTGGGTCAGGGCTGGTCTAAATGATGTGTTGACCCTGGGTCAGGGCTGGTCTAGACAATGTTTTGACCCTGGGTCAGGGCTGGTCTAGACGATATTTTAACCCTGGGTCAGGACTTGTCTAAATGATGTGTTTGCGTGTTTGTGAGCAGGTTAGCCCTGTGCCACAGATGGCATGGCATAATAACCAGATGGGTACAGCTCCCGTAACCCACTCCTGGCAGAGCCAATTGTTGCTTGACTAGCGTTGCCAACCAACCCATTAACACAGCAGGAAAACGGTTTCATCTCTCTATCCGTATGAATGGATATCCGGGAGCTTTTCCAATATGATAATTTTGGTATATTTTCAACAATAGTTAACGCCCCCGTCATCTATAGGATTCATGGGAAACCAGGAGACATCAGATGACACCATCTGTTTTCGGCTGATTCCGCCTCCCAACAGCAAACTTATAAAAGCCATGACTATAATTGGATCACTGTGATTCTAATGGCATTTTAGTGAACGCTATTTCCTTTCATCTCTCTCTCTCTCTCGCTTCACCTTTTCATTACTGGAAGTGTGAACATGCTCATTAACCATCGTTCACTCACTCCATATCTCCTCTTTACTCCCACACCAC
>NW_026602527.1:0-15545 GCF_029448725.1 Salvelinus fontinalis | reverse complement strand
AGCGGCCGGTTAGCTCAGTTGGTTAGAGCGTGGTGCTAATAACGCCAAGGTCGTGGGTTCGATCCCCGTACTGGCCATGAGGTACATTTTGAGTGTCAAAATCAGGAGTCACTTGCATGTGTATGGTCAAGTGTGCCACATAATTAATATTAGTGACGTGCCGAAATAGCTCAGTTGGGAGAGCGTTAGACTGAAGATCTAAAGGTCCCTGGTTCGATCCCGGGTTTCGGCATTAGTTGTCGTTCAATCTTTATCCTCTGCTTTGCCTACAAGGAAACTTCGCACAGCTTTTTTTGTGGGCATCAATTGTGTGTGCCTACAGCTCCTCGGAAAGTTAGTCGTGTCATTCTTTTACATCCGACATTGTGACATCAGTGTTACATGAAAGTTGCTTTTCATTGTTACATGACAGTTGGTTGTTGTTAGACAAAGCTGCATGAAGTGTGAACTGGAACGTTCTTGGATCCACAACAAAATGTGTTATTTTGGAGAATGTGGGCATCGATCCCACTACCTCTCGCATGCTAAGCAAGCACTCTACCATTTGAGCTAATTCCCCATCCTTGTTAATTTGCCACAAGCAGCAACCAAGAGGGTCTAGTCTTGTCAGGCTATACTGTTGGTGTACTTGTTAGTTCTTGCGCCAGCACTGGCCGAGGCTCTGTGCATCCTAAAAATGTCGCTTCGTAGCAAGCGGCCGGTTAGCTCAGTTGGTTAGAGCGTGGTGCTAATAACGCCAGTTCTATCTTTATCCTCTGCTTTGGCTTCAAGGAAACTTCCCACAGCTTTGTTTGTGGTCATCAACTGTGTGTGCCTACTGCTCCTCTGAAAGTTAGTGAGGTCATTCTTTTTCATCCGACATTGTGACATCAGTGTTACATGAAAGTTGCTTGTCGTTGTTACATGACAGTAGGTTGTTGTTAGACAAAGCTGCATGAAGTGTGAACTGGAAGGTTCTTGGATCCACAACATAATGTGTTATTTTTGAGAATGTGGGCAATGATCCCACTACCTCTCGCATGCTAAGCAAGCACTCTACCATTTGAGCTAATTCCCCATCCTTGTTGATTTGCCACAAGGAGCAACCAAGAGGGTCTAGTCTTGTCAGGCTATACTGTTGGTGTACTTGTTAGTTCTTGCGCCAGCACTGGCCGAGGCTCTGTGCATCCTAAAAATGTCGCTTCGTAGCAAGCGGCCGGTTAGCTCAGTTGGTTAGAGCGTGGTGCTAATAACGCCAGTTCTATCTTTATCCTCTGCTTTGGCTTCAAGGAAACTTCCCACAGCTTTGTTTGTGGTCATCAACTGTGTGTGCCTACTGCTCCTCTGAAAGTTAGTGAGGTCATTCTTTTTCATCCGACATTGTGACATCAGTGTTACATGAAAGTTGCTTGTCGTTGTTACATGACAGTAGGTTGTTGTTAGACAAAGCTGCATGAAGTGTGAACTGGAAGGTTCTTGGATCCACAACATAATGTGTTATTTTTGAGAATGTGGGCAATGATCCCACTACCTCTCGCATGCTAAGCAAGCACTCTACCATTTGAGCTAATTCCCCATCCTTGTTGATTTGCCACAAGGAGCAACCAAGAGGGTCTAGTCTTGTCAGGCTATACTGTTGGTGTACTTGTTAGTTCTTGCGCCAGCACTGGCCGAGGCTCTGTGCATCCTAAAAATGTCGGTTCGTAGCAAGCGGCCGGTTAGCTCAGTTGGTTAGAGCGTGGTGCTAAAAACGCCAAGGTCGTGGGTTCGATCCCCGTACTGGCCATGAGGTACATTTTGAGTGTCAAAATCAGGAGTCACTTGCATGTGTATGGTCAAGTGTGCCACATAATTACTATTAGTGACGTGCCGAAATAGCTCAGTTGGGAGCGCGTTAGACTGAAGATCTAAAGGTCCCTGGTTCGATCCCGGGTTTCGGCATTAGTTGTCGTTCAATCTTTATCCTCTGCTTTGCCTACAAGGAAACTTCGCACAGCTTTTTTTGTGGGCATCAATTGTGTGTGCCTACAGCTCCTCGGAAAGTTAGTCGTGTCATTCTTTTACATCCGACATTGTGACATCAGTGTTACATGAAAGTTGCTTTTCATTGTTACATGACAGTTGGTTGTTGTTAGACAAAGCTGCATGAAGTGTGAACTGGAACGTTCTTGGATCCACAACAAAATGTGTTATTTTGGAGAATGTGGGCATCGATCCCACTACCTCTCGCATGCTAAGCAAGCACTCTACCATTTGAGCTAATTCCCCATCCTTGTTAATTTGCCACAAGCAGCAACCAAGAGGGTCTAGTCTTGTCAGGCTATACTGTTGGTGTACTTGTTAGTTCTTGCGCCAGCACTGGCCGAGGCTCTGTGCATCCTAAAAATGTCGCTTCGTAGCAAGCGGCCGGTTAGCTCAGTTGGTTAGAGCGTGGTGCTAATAACGCCAGTTCTATCTTTATCCTCTGCTTTGGCTTCAAGGAAACTTCCCACAGCTTTGTTTGTGGTCATCAACTGTGTGTGCCTACTGCTCCTCTGAAAGTTAGTGAGGTCATTCTTTTTCATCCGACATTGTGACATCAGTGTTACATGAAAGTTGCTTGTCGTTGTTACATGACAGTAGGTTGTTGTTAGACAAAGCTGCATGAAGTGTGAACTGGAAGGTTCTTGGATCCACAACATAATGTGTTATTTTTGAGAATGTGGGCAATGATCCCACTACCTCTCGCATGCTAAGCAAGCACTCTACCATTTGAGCTAATTCCCCATCCTTGTTGATTTGCCACAAGGAGCAACCAAGAGGGTCTAGTCTTGTCAGGCTATACTGTTGGTGTACTTGTTAGTTCTTGCGCCAGCACTGGCTGAGGCTCTGTGCATCCTAAAAATGTCTCTTCGTAGTAACCGGCCGGTTAGCTCAGTTGGTTAGAGCGTGGTGCTAATAACGCCAAGGTCGTAGGTTCGATCCCTGTACTGGCCATGAGGTACATTTTGAGTGTCAAAATCATGAGTCACTTGCATGTGAATGGTCAAGTGTGCCACATAATTAAAACTAGTGACGTGCCGAAATAGCTCAGTTGGGAGAGCGTTAGACTGAAGATCTAAAGGTCCCTGGTTCGATCCCGGGTTTCGGCATTAGTTGTCGTTCAATCTTTATCCTCTGCTTTGCCTACAAGGAAACTTCGCACAGCTTTTTTTGTGGGCATCAATTGTGTGTGCCTACAGCTCCTCGGAAAGTTAGTCGTGTCATTCTTTTACATCCGACATTGTGACATCAGTGTTACATGAAAGTTGCTTTTCATTGTTACATGACAGTTGGTTGTTGTTAGACAAAGCTGCATGAAGTGTGAACTGGAACGTTCTTGGATCCACAACAAAATGTGTTATTTTGGAGAATGTGGGCATCGATCCCACTACCTCTCGCATGCTAAGCAAGCACTCTACCATTTGAGCTAATTCCCCATCCTTGTTAATTTGCCACAAGCAGCAACCAAGAGGGTCTAGTCTTGTCAGGCTATACTGTTGGTGTACTTGTTAGTTCTTGCGCCAGCACTGGCCGAGGCTCTGTGCATCCTAAAAATGTCGCTTCGTAGCAAGTGGCCGGTTAGCTCAGTTGGTTAGAGCGTGGTGCTAATAACGCCAGTTCTATCTTTATCCTCTGCTTTGGCTTCAAGGAAACTTCCCACAGCTTAGTTTGTGGTCATCAACTGTGTGTGCCTACTGCTCCTCTGAAAGTTAGTGAGGTCATTCTTTTTCATCCGACATTGTGACATCAGTGTTACATGAAAGTTGCTTGTCGTTGTTACATGACAGTAGGTTGTTGTTAGACAAAGCTGCATGAAGTGTGAACTGGAACGTTCTTGGATCCACAACAAAATGTGTTATTTTGGAGAATGTGGGCATCGTTCCCACTACCTCTCGCATGCTAAGCAAGCACTCTACCATTTGAGCTAATTCCCCATCCTTGTTAATTTGCCACAAGCAGCAACCAAGAGGGTCTAGTCTTGTCAGGCTATACTGTTGGTGTACTTGTTAGTTCTTGCGCCAGCACTGGCCGAGGCTCTGTGCATCCTAAAAATGTCGGTTAGTAGCAAGCGGCCGGTTAGCTCAGTTGGTTAGAGCGCGTTGCTAATAACGCCAGTTCTATCTTTATCCTCTGCTTTGGCTTCAAGGAAACTTCCCACAGCTTTGTTTGTGGTCATCAACTGTGTGTGCCTACTGCTCCTCTGAAAGTTAGTGAGGTCATTCTTTTTCATCCGACATTGTGACATCAGTGTTACATGAAAGTTGCTTGTCGTTGTTACATGACAGTAGGTTGTTGTTAGACAAAGCTGCATGAAGTGTGAACTGGAAGGTTCTTGGATCCACAACATAATGTGTTATTTTTGAGAATGTGGGCAATGATCCCACTACCTCTCGCATGCTAAGCAAGCACTCTACCATTTGAGCTAATTCCCCATCCTTGTTGATTTGCCACAAGGAGCAACCAAGAGGGTCTAGTCTTGTCAGGCTATACTGTTGGTGTACTTGTTAGTTCTTGCGCCAGCACTGGCTGAGGCTCTGTGCATCCTAAAAATGTCTCTTCGTAGTAACCGGCCGGTTAGCTCATTTGGTTAGAGCTTGGTGCTAATAACGCCAAGGTCGTAGGTTCGATCCCTGTACTGGCCATGAGGTACATTTTGAGTGTCAAAATCATGAGTCACTTGCATGTGAATGGTCAAGTGTGCCACATAATTAAAACTAGTGACGTGCCGAAATAGCTCAGTTGGGAGAGCGTTAGACTGAAGATCTAAAGGTCCCTGGTTCGATCCCGGGTTTCGGCATTAGTTGTCGTTCAATCTTTATCCTCTGCTTTGCCTACAAGGAAACTTCGCACAGCTTTTTTTGTGGGCATCAATTGTGTGTGCCTACAGCTCCTCGGAAAGTTAGTCGTGTCATTCTTTTACATCCGACATTGTGACATCAGTGTTACATGAAAGTTGCTTTTCATTGTTACATGACAGTTGGTTGTTGTTAGACAAAGCTGCATGAAGTGTGAACTGGAACGTTCTTGGATCCACAACAAAATGTGTTATTTTGGAGAATGTGGGCATCGATCCCACTACCTCTCGCATGCTAAGCAAGCACTCTACCATTTGAGCTAATTCCCCATCCTTGTTAATTTGCCACAAGCAGCAACCAAGAGGGTCTAGTCTTGTCAGGCTATACTGTTGGTGTACTTGTTAGTTCTTGCGCCAGCACTGGCCGAGGCTCTGTGCATCCTAAAAATGTCGCTTCGTAGCAAGTGGCCGGTTAGCTCAGTTGGTTAGAGCGTGGTGCTAATAACGCCAGTTCTATCTTTATCCTCTGCTTTGGCTTCAAGGAAACTTCCCACAGCTTAGTTTGTGGTCATCAACTGTGTGTGCCTACTGCTCCTCTGAAAGTTAGTGAGGTCATTCTTTTTCATCCGACATTGTGACATCAGTATTACATGAAAGTTGCTTGTCGTTGTTACATGACAGTAGGTTGTTGTTAGACAAAGCTGCATGAAGTGTGAACTGGAACGTTCTTGGATCCACAACAAAATGTGTTATTTTGGAGAATGTGGGCATCGATCCCACTACCTCTCGCATGCTAAGCAAGCACTCTACCATTTGAGCTAATTCCCCATCCTTGTTAATTTGCCACAAGCAGCAACCAAGAGGGTCTAGTCTTGTCAGGCTATACTGTTGGTGTACTTGTTAGTTCTTGCGCCAGCACTGGCCGAGGCTCTGTGCATCCTAAAAATGTCGCTTCGTAGCAAGTGGCCGGTTAGCTCAGTTGGTTAGAGCGTGGTGCTAATAACGCCAGTTCTATCTTTATCCTCTGCTTTGGCTTCAAGGAAACTTCCCACAGCTTAGTTTGTGGTCATCAACTGTGTGTGCCTACTGCTCCTCTGAAAGTTAGTGAGGTCATTCTTTTTCATCCGACATTGTGACATCAGTGTTACATGAAAGTTGCTTGTCGTTGTTACATGACAGTAGGTTGTTGTTAGACAAAGCTGCATGAAGTGTGAACTGGAACGTTCTTGGATCCACAACAAAATGTGTTATTTTGGAGAATGTGGGCATCGTTCCCACTACCTCTCGCATGCTAAGCAAGCACTCTACCATTTGAGCTAATTCCCCATCCTTGTTAATTTGCCACAAGCAGCAACCAAGAGGGTCTAGTCTTGTCAGGCTATACTGTTGGTGTACTTGTTAGTTCTTGCGCCAGCACTGGCCGAGGCTCTGTGCATCCTAAAAATGTCGGTTAGTAGCAAGCGGCCGGTTAGCTCAGTTGGTTAGAGCGTGGTGCTAATAACGCCAAGGTCGTGGGTTCGATCCCCGTACTGGCCATGAGGTACATTTTGAGTGTCAAAATCAGGAGTCACTTGCATGTGTATGGTCAAGTGTGCCACATAATTAATATTAGTGACGTGCCGAAATAGCTCAGTTGGGAGAGCGTTAGACTGAAGATCTAAAGGTCCCTGGTTCGATCCCGGGTTTCGGCATTAGTTGTCGTTCAATCTTTATCCTCTGCTTTGCCTACAAGGAAACTTCGCACAGCTTTTTTTGTGGGCATCAATTGTGTGTGCCTACAGCTCCTCGGAAAGTTAGTCGTGTCATTCTTTTACATCCGACATTGTGACATCAGTGTTACATGAAAGTTGCTTTTCATTGTTACATGACAGTTGGTTGTTGTTAGACAAAGCTGCATGAAGTGTGAACTGGAACGTTCTTGGATCCACAACAAAATGTGTTATTTTGGAGAATGTGGGCATCGATCCCACTACCTCTCGCATGCTAAGCAAGCACTCTACCATTTGAGCTAATTCCCCATCCTTGTTAATTTGCCACAAGCAGCAACCAAGAGGGTCTAGTCTTGTCAGGCTATACTGTTGGTGTACTTGTTAGTTCTTGCGCCAGCACTGGCCGAGGCTCTGTGCATCCTAAAAATGTCGCTTCGTAGCAAGCGGCCGGTTAGCTCAGTTGGTTAGAGCGTGGTGCTAATAACGCCAGTTCTATCTTTATCCTCTGCTTTGGCTTCAAGGAAACTTCCCACAGCTTTGTTTGTGGTCATCAACTGTGTGTGCCTACTGCTCCTCTGAAAGTTAGTGAGGTCATTCTTTTTCATCCGACATTGTGACATCAGTGTTACATGAAAGTTGCTTGTCGTTGTTACATGACAGTAGGTTGTTGTTAGACAAAGCTGCATGAAGTGTGAACTGGAAGGTTCTTGGATCCACAACATAATGTGTTATTTTTGAGAATGTGGGCAATGATCCCACTACCTCTCGCATGCTAAGCAAGCACTCTACCATTTGAGCTAATTCCCCATCCTTGTTGATTTGCCACAAGGAGCAACCAAGAGGGTCTAGTCTTGTCAGGCTATACTGTTGGTGTACTTGTTAGTTCTTGCGCCAGCACTGGCTGAGGCTCTGTGCATCCTAAAAATGTCTCTTCGTAGTAACCGGCCGGTTAGCTCAGTTGGTTAGAGCGTGGTGCTAATAACGCCAAGGTCGTAGGTTCGATCCCTGTACTGGCCATGAGGTACATTTTGAGTGTCAAAATCATGAGTCACTTGCATGTGAATGGTCAAGTGTGCCACATAATTAAAACTAGTGACGTGCCGAAATAGCTCAGTTGGGAGAGCGTTAGACTGAAGATCTAAAGGTCCCTGGTTCGATCCCGGGTTTCGGCATTAGTTGTCGTTCAATCTTTATCCTCTGCTTTGCCTACAAGGAAACTTCGCACAGCTTTTTTTGTGGGCATCAATTGTGTGTGCCTACAGCTCCTCGGAAAGTTAGTCGTGTCATTCTTTTACATCCGACATTGTGACATCAGTGTTACATGAAAGTTGCTTTTCATTGTTACATGACAGTTGGTTGTTGTTAGACAAAGCTGCATGAAGTGTGAACTGGAACGTTCTTGGATCCACAACAAAATGTGTTATTTTGGAGAATGTGGGCATCGATCCCACTACCTCTCGCATGCTAAGCAAGCACTCTACCATTTGAGCTAATTCCCCATCCTTGTTAATTTGCCACAAGCAGCAACCAAGAGGGTCTAGTCTTGTCAGGCTATACTGTTGGTGTACTTGTTAGTTCTTGCGCCAGCACTGGCCGAGGCTCTGTGCATCCTAAAAATGTCGCTTCGTAGCAAGTGGCCGGTTAGCTCAGTTGGTTAGAGCGTGGTGCTAATAACGCCAGTTCTATCTTTATCCTCTGCTTTGGCTTCAAGGAAACTTCCCACAGCTTAGTTTGTGGTCATCAACTGTGTGTGCCTACTGCTCCTCTGAAAGTTAGTGAGGTCATTCTTTTTCATCCGACATTGTGACATCAGTGTTACATGAAAGTTGCTTGTCGTTGTTACATGACAGTAGGTTGTTGTTAGACAAAGCTGCATGAAGTGTGAACTGGAACGTTCTTGGATCCACAACAAAATGTGTTATTTTGGAGAATGTGGGCATCGATCCCACTACCTCTCGCATGCTAAGCAAGCACTCTACCATTTGAGCTAATTCCCCATCCTTGTTAATTTGCCACAAGCAGCAACCAAGAGGGTCTAGTCTTGTCAGGCTATACTGTTGGTGTACTTGTTAGTTCTTGCGCCAGCACTGGCCGAGGCTCTGTGCATCCTAAAAATGTCGCTTCGTAGCAAGCGGCCGGTTAGCTCAGTTGGTTAGAGCGTGGTGCTAATAACGCCAGTTCTATCTTTATCCTCTGCTTTGGCTTCAAGGAAACTTCCCACAGCTTTGTTTGTGGTCATCAACTGTGTGTGCCTACTGCTCCTCTGAAAGTTAGTGAGGTCATTCTTTTTCATCCGACATTGTGACATCAGTGTTACATGAAAGTTGCTTGTCGTTGTTACATGACAGTAGGTTGTTGTTAGACAAAGCTGCATGAAGTGTGAACTGGAAGGTTCTTGGATCCACAACATAATGTGTTATTTTTGAGAATGTGGGCAATGATCCCACTACCTCTCGCATGCTAAGCAAGCACTCTACCATTTGAGCTAATTCCCCATCCTTGTTGATTTGCCACAAGGAGCAACCAAGAGGGTCTAGTCTTGTCAGGCTATACTGTTGGTGTACTTGTTAGTTCTTGCGCCAGCACTGGCCGAGGCTCTGTGCATCCTAAAAATGTCGGTTCGTAGCAAGCGGCCGGTTAGCTCAGTTGGTTAGAGCGTGGTGCTAATAACGCCAAGGTCGTGGGTTCGATCCCCGTACTGGCCATGAGGTTCATTTTGAGTGTCAAAATCAGGAGTCACTTGCATGTGTATGGTCAAGTGTGCCACATAATTCATATTAGTGACGTGCCGAAATAGCTCAGTTGGGAGAGCGTTAGACTGAAGATCTAAAGGTCCCTGGTTCGATCCCGGGTTTCGGCATTAGTTGTCGTTCAATCTTTATCCTCTGCTTTGCCTACAAGGAAACTTCGCACAGCTTTTTTTGTGGGCATCAATTGTGTGTGCCTACAGCTCCTCGGAAAGTTAGTCGTGTCATTCTTTTACATCCGACATTGTGACATCAGTGTTACATGAAAGTTGCTTTTCATTGTTACATGACAGTTGGTTGTTGTTAGACAAAGCTGCATGAAGTGTGAACTGGAACGTTCTTGGATCCACAACAAAATGTGTTATTTTGGAGAATGTGGGCATCGATCCCACTACCTCTCGCATGCTAAGCAAGCACTCTACCATTTGAGCTAATTCCCCATCCTTGTTAATTTGCCACAAGCAGCAACCAAGAGGGTCTAGTCTTGTCAGGCTATACTGTTGGTGTACTTGTTAGTTCTTGCGCCAGCACTGGCCGAGGCTCTGTGCATCCTAAAAATGTCGCTTCGTAGCAAGTGGCCGGTTAGCTCAGTTGGTTAGAGCGTGGTGCTAATAACGCCAGTTCTATCTTTATCCTCTGCTTTGGCTTCAAGGAAACTTCCCACAGCTTAGTTTGTGGTCATCAACTGTGTGTGCCTACTGCTCCTCTGAAAGTTAGTGAGGTCATTCTTTTTCATCCGACATTGTGACATCAGTGTTACATGAAAGTTGCTTGTCGTTGTTACATGACAGTAGGTTGTTGTTAGACAAAGCTGCATGAAGTGTGAACTGGAACGTTCTTGGATCCACAACAAAATGTGTTATTTTGGAGAATGTGGGCATCGATCCCACTACCTCTCGCATGCTAAGCAAGCACTCTACCATTTGAGCTAATTCCCCATCCTTGTTAATTTGCCACAAGCAGCAACCAAGAGGGTCTAGTCTTGTCAGGCTATACTGTTGGTGTACTTGTTAGTTCTTGCGCCAGCACTGGCCGAGGCTCTGTGCATCCTAAAAATGTCGCTTCGTAGCAAGCTGCCGGTTAGCTCAGTTGGTTAGAGCGTGGTGCTAATAACGCCAGTTCTATCTTTATCCTCTGCTTTGGCTTCAAGGAAACTTCCCACAGCTTTGTTTGTGGTCATCAACTGTGTGTGCCTACTGCTCCTCTGAAAGTTAGTGAGGTCATTCTTTTTCATCCGACATTGTGACATCAGTGTTACATGAAAGTTGCTTGTCGTTGTTACATGACAGTAGGTTGTTGTTAGACAAAGCTGCATGAAGTGTGAACTGGAAGGTTCTTGGATCCACAACATAATGTGTTATTTTTGAGAATGTGGGCAATGATCCCACTACCTCTCGCATGCTAAGCAAGCACTCTACCATTTGAGCTAATTCCCCATCCTTGTTGATTTGCCACAAGGAGCAACCAAGAGGGTCTAGTCTTGTCAGGCTATACTGTTGGTGTACTTGTTAGTTCTTGCGCCAGCACTGGCTGAGGCTCTGTGCATCCTAAAAATGTCTCTTCGTAGTAACCGGCCGGTTAGCTCAGTTGGTTAGAGCGTGGTGCTAATAACGCCAAGGTCGTAGGTTCGATCCCTGTACTGGCCATGAGGTACATTTTGAGTGTCAAAATCATGAGTCACTTGCATGTGAATGGTCAAGTGTGCCACATAATTAAAACTAGTGACGTGCCGAAATAGCTCAGTTGGGAGAGCGTTAGACTGAAGATCTAAAGGTCCCTGGTTCGATCCCGGGTTTCGGCATTAGTTGTCGTTCAATCTTTATCCTCTGCTTTGCCTACAAGGAAACTTCGCACAGCTTTTTTTGTGGGCATCAATTGTGTGTGCCTACAGCTCCTCGGAAAGTTAGTCGTGTCATTCTTTTACATCCGACATTGTGACATCAGTGTTACATGAAAGTTGCTTTTCATTGTTACATGACAGTTGGTTGTTGTTAGACAAAGCTGCATGAAGTGTGAACTGGAACGTTCTTGGATCCACAACAAAATGTGTTATTTTGGAGAATGTGGGCATCGATCCCACTACCTCTCGCATGCTAAGCAAGCACTCTACCATTTGAGCTAATTCCCCATCCTTGTTAATTTGCCACAAGCAGCAACCAAGAGGGTCTAGTCTTGTCAGGCTATACTGTTGGTGTACTTGTTAGTTCTTGCGCCAGCACTGGCCGAGGCTCTGTGCATCCTAAAAATGTCGCTTCGTAGCAAGTGGCCGGTTAGCTCAGTTGGTTAGAGCGTGGTGCTAATAACGCCAGTTCTATCTTTATCCTCTGCTTTGGCTTCAAGGAAACTTCCCACAGCTTAGTTTGTGGTCATCAACTGTGTGTGCCTACTGCTCCTCTGAAAGTTAGTGAGGTCATTCTTTTTCATCCGACATTGTGACATCAGTGTTACATGAAAGTTGCTTGTCGTTGTTACATGACAGTAGGTTGTTGTTAGACAAAGCTGCATGAAGTGTGAACTGGAACGTTCTTGGATCCACAACAAAATGTGTTATTTTGGAGAATGTGGGCATCGATCCCACTACCTCTCGCATGCTAAGCAAGCACTCTACCATTTGAGCTAATTCCCCATCCTTGTTAATTTGCCACAAGCAGCAACCAAGAGGGTCTAGTCTTGTCAGGCTATACTGTTGGTGTACTTGTTAGTTCTTGCGCCAGCACTGGCCGAGGCTCTGTGCATCCTAAAAATGTCGCTTCGTAGCAAGCGGCCGGTTAGCTCAGTTGGTTAGAGCGTGGTGCTAATAACGCCAGTTCTATCTTTATCCTCTGCTTTGGCTTCAAGGAAACTTCCCACAGCTTTGTTTGTGGTCATCAACTGTGTGTGCCTACTGCTCCTCTGAAAGTTAGTGAGGTCATTCTTTTTCATCCGACATTGTGACATCAGTGTTACATGAAAGTTGCTTGTCGTTGTTACATGACAGTAGGTTGTTGTTAGACAAAGCTGCATGAAGTGTGAACTGGAAGGTTCTTGGATCCACAACATAATGTGTTATTTTTGAGAATGTGGGCAATGATCCCACTACCTCTCGCATGCTAAGCAAGCACTCTACCATTTGAGCTAATTCCCCATCCTTGTTGATTTGCCACAAGGAGCAACCAAGAGGGTCTAGTCTTGTCAGGCTATACTGTTGGTGTACTTGTTAGTTCTTGCGCCAGCACTGGCTGAGGCTCTGTGCATCCTAAAAATGTCTCTTCGTAGTAACCGGCCGGTTAGCTCAGTTGGTTAGAGCGTGGTGCTAATAACGCCAAGGTCGTAGGTTCGATCCCTGTACTGGCCATGAGGTACATTTTGAGTGTCAAAATCATGAGTCACTTGCATGTGAATGGTCAAGTGTGCCACATAATTAAAACTAGTGACGTGCCGAAATAGCTCAGTTGGGAGAGCGTTAGACTGAAGATCTAAAGGTCCCTGGTTCGATCCCGGGTTTCGGCATTAGTTGTCGTTCAATCTTTATCCTCTGCTTTGCCTACAAGGAAACTTCGCACAGCTTTTTTTGTGGGCATCAATTGTGTGTGCCTACAGCTCCTCGGAAAGTTAGTCGTGTCATTCTTTTACATCCGACATTGTGACATCAGTGTTACATGAAAGTTGCTTTTCATTGTTACATGACAGTTGGTTGTTGTTAGACAAAGCTGCATGAAGTGTGAACTGGAACGTTCTTGGATCCACAACAAAATGTGTTATTTTGGAGAATGTGGGCATCGATCCCACTACCTCTCGCATGCTAAGCAAGCACTCTACCATTTGAGCTAATTCCCCATCCTTGTTAATTTGCCACAAGCAGCAACCAAGAGGGTCTAGTCTTGTCAGGCTATACTGTTGGTGTACTTGTTAGTTCTTGCGCCAGCACTGGCCGAGGCTCTGTGCATCCTAAAAATGTCGCTTCGTAGCAAGTGGCCGGTTAGCTCAGTTGGTTAGAGCGTGGTGCTAATAACGCCAGTTCTATCTTTATCCTCTGCTTTGGCTTCAAGGAAACTTCCCACAGCTTAGTTTGTGGTCATCAACTGTGTGTGCCTACTGCTCCTCTGAAAGTTAGTGAGGTCATTCTTTTTCATCCGACATTGTGACATCAGTGTTACATGAAAGTTGCTTGTCGTTGTTACATGACAGTAGGTTGTTGTTAGACAAAGCTGCATGAAGTGTGAACTGGAACGTTCTTGGATCCACAACAAAATGTGTTATTTTGGAGAATGTGGGCATCGATCCCACTACCTCTCGCATGCTAAGCAAGCACTCTACCATTTGAGCTAATTCCCCATCCTTGTTAATTTGCCACAAGCAGCAACCAAGAGGGTCTAGTCTTGTCAGGCTATACTGTTGGTGTACTTGTTAGTTCTTGCGCCAGCACTGGCCGAGGCTCTGTGCATCCTAAAAATGTCGCTTCGTAGCAAGCGGCCGGTTAGCTCAGTTGGTTAGAGCGTGGTGCTAATAACGCCAGTTCTATCTTTATCCTCTGCTTTGGCTTCAAGGAAACTTCCCACAGCTTTGTTTGTGGTCATCAACTGTGTGTGCCTACTGCTCCTCTGAAAGTTAGTGAGGTCATTCTTTTTCATCCGACATTGTGACATCAGTGTTACATGAAAGTTGCTTGTCGTTGTTACATGACAGTAGGTTGTTGTTAGACAAAGCTGCATGAAGTGTGAACTGGAAGGTTCTTGGATCCACAACATAATGTGTTATTTTTGAGAATGTGGGCAATGATCCCACTACCTCTCGCATGCTAAGCAAGCACTCTACCATTTGAGCTAATTCCCCATCCTTGTTAATTTGCCACAAGCAGCAACCAAGAGGGTCTAGTCTTGTCAGGCTATACTGTTGGTGTACTTGTTAGTTCTTGCGCCAGCACTGGCCGAGGCTCTGTGCATCCTAAAAATGTCGGTTCGTAGCAAGCGGCCGGTTAGCTCAGTTGGTTAGAGCGTGGTGCTAATAACGCCAAGGTCGTGGGTTCGATCCCCGTACTGGCCATGAGGTTCATTTTGAGTGTCAAAATCAGGAGTCACTTGCATGTGTATGGTCAAGTGTGCCACATAATTAATATTAGTGACGTGCCGAAATAGCTCAGTTGGGAGAGCGTTAGACTGAAGATCTAAAGGTCCCTGGTTCGATCCCGGGTTTCGGCATTAGTTGTCGTTCAATCTTTATCCTCTGCTTTGCCTACAAGGAAACTTCGCACAGCTTTTTTTGTGGGCATCAATTGTGTGTGCCTACAGCTCCTCGGAAAGTTAGTCGTGTCATTCTTTTACATCCGACATTGTGACATCAGTGTTACATGAAAGTTGCTTTTCATTGTTACATGACAGTTGGTTGTTGTTAGACAAAGCTGCATGAAGTGTGAACTGGAACGTTCTTGGATCCACAACAAAATGTGTTATTTTGGAGAATGTGGGCATCGATCCCACTACCTCTCGCATGCTAAGCAAGCACTCTACCATTTGAGCTAATTCCCCATCCTTGTTAATTTGCCACAAGCAGCAACCAAGAGGGTCTAGTCTTGTCAGGCTATACTGTTGGTGTACTTGTTAGTTCTTGCGCCAGCACTGGCCGAGGCTCTGTGCATCCTAAAAATGTCGGTTCGTAGCAAGCGGCCGGTTAGCTCAGTTGGTTAGAGCGTGGTGCTAATAACGCCAGTTCTATCTTTATCCTCTGCTTTGGCTTCAAGGAAACTTCCCACAGCTTTGTTTGTGGTCATCAACTGTGTGTGCCTACTGCTCCTCTGAAAGTTAGTGAGGTCATTCTTTTTCATCCGACATTGTGACATCAGTGTTACATGAAAGTTGCTTGTCGTTGTTACATGACAGTAGGTTGTTGTTAGACAAAGCTGCATGAAGTGTGAACTGGAAGGTTCTTGGATCCACAACATAATGTGTTATTTTTGAGAATGTGGGCAATGATCCCACTACCTCTCGCATGCTAAGCAAGCACTCTACCATTTGAGCTAATTCCCCATCCTTGTTGATTTGCCACAAGGAGCAACCAAGAGGGTCTAGTCTTGTCAGGCTATACTGTTGGTGTACTTGTTAGTTCTTGCGCCAGCACTGGCCGAGGCTCTGTGCATCCTAAAAATGTCGGTTCGTAGCAAGCGTCCGGTTAGCTCAGTTGGTTAGAGCGTGGTGCTAATAATGCCAAGGTCGTGGGTTCGATCCCCGTACTGGCCATGAGGTACATTTTGAGTGTCAAAATCAGGAGTCACTTGCATGTGTATGGTCAAGTGTGCCACATAATTAATATTAGTGACGT
>NW_026602526.1:0-15565 GCF_029448725.1 Salvelinus fontinalis | reverse complement strand
GAAAACTGTCCACAGTGTTCCTAACATCCTGATTAAACAGTACTGAAAAAAAATTAACTTCCAGAGTGCATCAAACATGATTTAGAGCTTGTTTATGGAAAAGTGTCAATTTCTGTATTTCAACATGATTTGGAGCTTGTTTTTGGAAAAGTGTTAATTTCTGTATTTCAACATGATTTAGAGCTTGTTTTTGGAAAAGTGTTTATTTCTGTATTTCAACATGATTTAGAGCTTGTTTTTGGAAAAGTGTTTATTTCTGTATTTCAATGTTGCAACTTGCTGAAAACTGTCCACAGTGTTCCTAACATCCTGATTAAACAGTACTGAAAAAAAATTAACTTCCAGAGTGCATCAAACATGATTTAGAGCTTGTTTATGGAAAAGTGTTTATTTCTGTATTTCAACATGATTTGGAGCTTGTTTTTGGAAAAGTGTTTATTTCTGTATTTCAATGTTGCAACTTGCTGAAAACTGTCCACAGTGTTCCTAACATCCTGATTAAACAGTACTGAAAAAAAATTAACTTCCAGAGTGCATCAAACATGATTTAGAGCTTGTTTATGGAAAAGTGTTTATTTTTGTATTTCAATGTTGCAACTTGCTGAAAACTGTCCACAGTGTTCCTAACATCCTGATTAAACAGTACTGAAAAAAAATTAACTTCCATAGTGCATCAAACATGATTTAGAGCTTGTTTATGGAAAAGTGTCAATTTCTGTATTTCAACATGATTTGGAGCTTGTTTTTGGAAAAGTGTAAATTTCTGTATTTCAACATGATTTGAAGCTTGATTTTGAAAAGTGCTTATTTCTGTTTTTCAACATGATTTAGAGCTTGTTTTTGGAAAAGTGTTTATTTCTGTATTTCAATGTTGCAACTTGCTGAAAACTGTCCACAGTGTTCCTAACATCCTGATTAAACAGTACTGAAAAAAAATTAACTTCCAGAGTGCATCAAACATGATTTAGAGCTTGTTTATGGAAAAGTGTCAATTTCTGTATTTCAACATGATTTGGAGCTTGTTTTTGGAAAAGTGTCAATTTCTGTATTTCAACATGATTTGAAGCTTGTTTTTGAAAAGTGCTTATTTCTGTATTTCAACATGATTTGGAGCTTGTTTTTGGAAAAGTGTTTATTTCTGTATTTCAATGTTGCAACTTGCTGAAAACTGTCCACAGTGTTCCTAACATCCTGATTAAACAGTACTGAAAAAAAATTAACTTCCAGAGTGCATCAAACATGATTTAGAGCTTGTTTATGGAAAAGTGTCAATTTCTGTATTTCAACATGATTTGGAGCTTGTTTTTGGAAAAGTGTCAATTTCTGTATTTCAACATGATTTGAAGCTTGTTTTTGAAAAGTGCTTATTTCTGTATTTCAACATGATTTAGAGCTTGTTTTTGGAAAAGTGTTTATTTCTGTATTTCAATGTTGCAACTTGCTGAAAACTGTCCACAGTGTTCCTAACATCCTGATTAAACAGTACTGAAAAAAAATTAACTTCCAGAGTGCATCAAACATGATTTAGAGCTTGTTTATGGAAAAGTGTCAATTTCTGTATTTCAACATGATTTGGAGCTTGTTTTTGGAAAAGTGTTAATTTCTGTATTTCAACATGATTTAGAGCTTGTTTTTGGAAAAGTGTTTATTTCTGTATTTCAACATGATTTAGAGCTTGTTTTTGGAAAAGTGTTTATTTCTGTATTTCAATGTTGCAACTTGCTGAAAACTGTCCACAGTGTTCCTAACATCCTGATTAAACAGTACTGAAAAAAAATTAACTTCCAGAGTGCATCAAACATGATTTAGAGCTTGTTTATGGAAAAGTTTTTATTTCTGTATTTCAACATGATTTGGAGCTTGTTTTTGGAAAAGTGTTTATTTCTGTATTTCAATGTTGCAACTTGCTGAAAACTGTCCACAGTGTTCCTAACATCCTGATTAAACAGTACTGAAAAAAAATTAACTTCCAGAGTGCATCAAACATGATTTAGAGCTTGTTTATGGAAAAGTGTTTATTTTTGTATTTCAATGTTGCAACTTGCTGAAAACTGTCCACAGTGTTCCTAACATCCTGATTAAACAGTACTGAAAAAAAATTAACTTCCATAGTGCATCAAACATGATTTAGAGCTTGTTTATGGAAAAGTGTCAATTTCTGTATTTCAACATGATTTGGAGCTTGTTTTTGGAAAAGTGTAAATTTCTGTATTTCAACATGATTTGAAGCTTGATTTTGAAAAGTGCTTATTTCTGTTTTTCAACATGATTTAGAGCTTGTTTTTGGAAAAGTGTTTATTTCTGTATTTCAATGTTGCAACTTGCTGAAAACTGTCCACAGTGTTCCTAACATCCTGATTAAACAGTACTGAAAAAAAATTAACTTCCAGAGTGCATCAAACATGATTTAGAGCTTGTTTATGGAAAAGTGTCAATTTCTGTATTTCAACATGATTTGGAGCTTGTTTTTGGAAAAGTGTCAATTTCTGTATTTCAACATGATTTGAAGCTTGTTTTTGAAAAGTGCTTATTTCTGTATTTCAACATGATTTGGAGCTTGTTTTTGGAAAAGTGTTTATTTCTGTATTTCAATGTTGCAACTTGCTGAAAACTGTCCACAGTGTTCCTAACATCCTGATTAAACAGTACTGAAAAAAAATAACTTCCAGAGTGCATCAAACATGATTTAGAGCTTGTTTATGGAAAAGTGTCAATTTCTGTATTTCAACATGATTTGGAGCTTGTTTTTGGAAAAGTGTTAATTTCTGTATTTCAACATGATTTGAGAGCTTGTTTTTGGAAAAGTGTTTATTTCTGTATTTCAACATGATTTAGAGCTTGTTTTTGGAAAAGTGTTTATTTCTGTATTTCAATGTTGCAACTTGCTGAAAACTGTCCACAGTGTTCCTAACATCCTGATTAAACAGTACTGAAAAAAAATTAACTTCCAGAGTGCATCAAACATGATTTAGAGCTTGTTTATGGAAAAGTGTCAATTTCTGTATTTCAACATGATTTGGAGCTTGTTTTTGGAAAAGTGTCAATTTCTGTATTTCAACATGATTTGAAGCTTGATTTTGAAAAGTGCTTATTTCTGTTTTTCAACATGATTTAGAGCTTGTTTTTGGAAAAGTGTTTATTTCTGTATTTCAATGTTGCAACTTGCTGAAAACTGTCCACAGTGTTCCTAACATCCTGATTAAACAGTACTGAAAAAAAATTAACTTCCAGAGTGCATCAAACATGATTTAGAGCTTGTTTATGGAAAAGTGTCAATTTCTGTATTTCAACATGATTTGGAGCTTGTTTTTGGAAAAGTGTCAATTTCTGTATTTCAACATGATTTGAAGCTTGTTTTTGAAAAGTGCTTATTTCTGTATTTCAACATGATTTGGAGCTTGTTTTTGGAAAAGTGTTTATTTCTGTATTTCAATGTTGCAACTTGCTGAAAACTGTCCACAGTGTTCCTAACATCCTGATTAAACAGTACTGAAAAAAAATAACTTCCAGAGTGCATCAAACATGATTTAGAGCTTGTTTATGGAAAAGTGTCAATTTCTGTATTTCAACATGATTTGGAGCTTGTTTTTGGAAAAGTGTTAATTTCTGTATTTCAACATGATTTAGAGCTTGTTTTTGGAAAAGTGTTTATTTCTGTATTTCAACATGATTTAGAGCTTGTTTTTGGAAAAGTGTTTATTTCTGTATTTCAATGTTGCAACTTGCTGAAAACTGTCCACAGTGTTCCTAACATCCTGATTAAACAGTACTGAAAAAAAATTAACTTCCAGAGTGCATCAAACATGATTTAGAGCTTGTTTATGGAAAAGTGTCAATTTCTGTATTTCAACATGATTTGGAGCTTGTTTTTGGAAAAGTGTCAATTTCTGTATTTCAACATGATTTGAAGCTTGTTTTTGAAAAGTGCTTATTTCTGTATTTCAACATGATTTGGAGCTTGTTTTTGGAAAAGTGTTTATTTCTGTATTTCAATGTTGCAACTTGCTGAAAACTGTCCACAGTGTTCCTAACATCCTGATTAAACAGTACTGAAAAAAAATTAACTTCCAGAGTGCATCAAACATGATTTAGAGCTTGTTTATGGAAAAGTGTCAATTTCTGTATTTCAACATGATTTGGAGCTTGTTTTTGGAAAAGTGTTAATTTCTGTATTTCAACATGATTTGAGAGCTTGTTTTTGGAAAAGTGCTTATTTCTGTATTTCAACATGATTTAGAGCTTGTTTTTGGAAAAGTGTTTATTTCTGTATTTCAATGTTGCAACTTGCTGAAAACTGTCCACAGTGTTCCTAACATCCTGATTAAACAGTACTGAAAAAAAATTAACTTCCAGAGTGCATCAAACATGATTTAGAGCTTGTTTATGGAAAAGTGTTTATTTTTGTATTTCAATGTTGCAACTTGCTGAAAACTGTCCACAGTGTTCCTAACATCCTGATTAAACAGTACTGAAAAAAAATTAACTTCCATAGTGCATCAAACATGATTTAGAGCTTGTTTATGGAAAAGTGTCAATTTCTGTATTTCAACATGATTTGAAGCTTGTTTTTGAAAAGTGCTTATTTCTGTTTTTCAACATGATTTAGAGCTTGTTTTTGGAAAAGTGTTTATTTCTGTATTTCAATGTTGCAACTTGCTGAAAACTGTCCACAGTGTTCCTAACATCCTGATTAAACAGTACTGAAAAAAAATTAACTTCCAGAGTGCATCAAACATGATTTAGAGCTTGTTTATGGAAAAGTGTCAATTTCTGTATTTCAACATGATTTGGAGCTTGTTTTTGGAAAAGTGTCAATTTCTGTATTTCAACATGATTTGAAGCTTGTTTTTGAAAAGTGCTTATTTCTGTATTTCAACATGATTTGGAGCTTGTTTTTGGAAAAGTGTTTATTTCTGTATTTCAATGTTGCAACTTGCTGAAAACTGTCCACAGTGTTCCTAACATCCTGATTAAACAGTACTGAAAAAAAATTAACTTCCAGAGTGCATCAAACATGATTTAGAGCTTGTTTATGGAAAAGTGTCAATTTCTGTATTTCAACATGATTTGGAGCTTGTTTTTGGAAAAGTGTCAATTTCTGTATTTCAACATGATTTGAAGCTTGTTTTTGAAAAGTGCTTATTTCTGTATTTCAACATGATTTAGAGCTTGTTTTTGGAAAAGTGTTTATTTCTGTATTTCAATGTTGCAACTTGCTGAAAACTGTCCACAGTGTTCCTAACATCCTGATTAAACAGTACTGAAAAAAAATTAACTTCCAGAGTGCATCAAACATGATTTAGAGCTTGTTTATGGAAAAGTGTCAATTTCTGTATTTCAACATGATTTGGAGCTTGTTTTTGGAAAAGTGTCAATTTCTGTATTTCAACATGATTTGAAGCTTGTTTTTGAAAAGTGCTTATTTCTGTATTTCAACATGATTTAGAGCTTGTTTTTGGAAAAGTGTTTATTTCTGTATTTCAATGTTGCAACTTGCTGAAAACTGTCCACAGTGTTCCTAACATCCTGATTAAACAGTACTGAAAAAAAATTAACTTCCAGAGTGCATCAAACATGATTTAGAGCTTGTTTATGGAAAAGTGTCAATTTCTGTATTTCAACATGATTTGGAGCTTGTTTTTGGAAAAGTGTCAATTTCTGTATTTCAACATGATTTGAAGCTTGTTTTTGAAAAGTGCTTATTTCTGTATTTCAACATGATTTAGAGCTTGTTTTTGGAAAAGTGTTTATTTCTGTATTTCAATGTTGCAACTTGCTGAAAACTGTCCACAGTGTTCCTAACATCCTGATTAAACAGTACTGAAAAAAAATTAACTTCCAGAGTGCATCAAACATGATTTAGAGCTTGTTTATGGAAAAGTGTCAATTTCTGTATTTCAACATGATTTGGAGCTTGTTTTTGGAAAAGTGTCAATTTCTGTATTTCAACATGATTTGAAGCTTGTTTTTGAAAAGTGCTTATTTCTGTATTTCAACATGATTTGGAGCTTGTTTTTGGAAAAGTGTTTATTTCTGTATTTCAATGTTGCAACTTGCTGAAAACTGTCCACAGTGTTCCTAACATCCTGATTAAACAGTACTGAAAAAAAATAACTTCCAGAGTGCATCAAACATGATTTAGAGCTTGTTTATGGAAAAGTGTCAATTTCTGTATTTCAACATGATTTGGAGCTTGTTTTTGGAAAAGTGTTAATTTCTGTATTTCAACATGATTTAGAGCTTGTTTTTGGAAAAGTGTTTATTTCTGTATTTCAACATGATTTAGAGCTTGTTTTTGGAAAAGTGTTTATTTCTGTATTTCAATGTTGCAACTTGCTGAAAACTGTCCACAGTGTTCCTAACATCCTGATTAAACAGTACTGAAAAAAAATTAACTTCCAGAGTGCATCAAACATGATTTAGAGCTTGTTTATGGAAAAGTGTTTATTTCTGTATTTCAACATGATTTGGAGCTTGTTTTTGGAAAAGTGTCAATTTCTGTATTTCAACATGATTTGAAGCTTGTTTTTGAAAAGTGCTTATTTCTGTATTTCAACATGATTTAGAGCTTGTTTTTGGAAAAGTGTTTATTTCTGTATTTCAATGTTGCAACTTGCTGAAAACTGTCCACAGTGTTCCTAACATCCTGATTAAACAGTACTGAAAAAAAATTAACTTCCAGAGTGCATCAAACATGATTTAGAGCTTGTTTATGGAAAAGTGTCAATTTCTGTATTTCAACATGATTTGGAGCTTGTTTTTGGAAAAGTGTCAATTTCTGTATTTCAACATGATTTGAGAGCTTGTTTTTGAAAAGTGCTTATTTCTGTATTTCAACATGATTTAGAGCTTGTTTTTGGAAAAGTGTTTATTTCTGTATTTCAATGTTGCAACTTGCTGAAAACTGTCCACAGTGTTCCTAACATCCTGATTAAACAGTACTGAAAAAAAATTAACTTCCAGAGTGCATCAAACATGATTTAGAGCTTGTTTATGGAAAAGTGTTTATTTTTGTATTTCAATGTTGCAACTTGCTGAAAACTGTCCACAGTGTTCCTAACATCCTGATTAAACAGTACTGAAAAAAAATTAACTTCCATAGTGCATCAAACATGATTTAGAGCTTGTTTATGGAAAAGTGTCAATTTCTGTATTTCAACATGATTTGAAGCTTGTTTTTGAAAAGTGCTTATTTCTGTTTTTCAACATGATTTAGAGCTTGTTTTTGGAAAAGTGTTTATTTCTGTATTTCAATGTTGCAACTTGCTGAAAACTGTCCACAGTGTTCCTAACATCCTGATTAAACAGTACTGAAAAAAAATTAACTTCCAGAGTGCATCAAACATGATTTAGAGCTTGTTTATGGAAAAGTGTCAATTTCTGTATTTCAACATGATTTGGAGCTTGTTTTTGGAAAAGTGTCAATTTCTGTATTTCAACATGATTTGAAGCTTGTTTTTGAAAAGTGCTTATTTCTGTATTTCAACATGATTTGGAGCTTGTTTTTGGAAAAGTGTTTATTTCTGTATTTCAATGTTGCAACTTGCTGAAAACTGTCCACAGTGTTCCTAACATCCTGATTAAACAGTACTGAAAAAAAATTAACTTCCAGAGTGCATCAAACATGATTTAGAGCTTGTTTATGGAAAAGTGTCAATTTCTGTATTTCAACATGATTTGGAGCTTGTTTTTGGAAAAGTGTCAATTTCTGTATTTCAACATGATTTGAAGCTTGTTTTTGAAAAGTGCTTATTTCTGTATTTCAACATGATTTGGAGCTTGTTTTTGGAAAAGTGTTTATTTCTGTATTTCAATGTTGCAACTTGCTGAAAACTGTCCACAGTGTTCCTAACATCCTGATTAAACAGTACTGAAAAAAAATTAACTTCCAGAGTGCATCAAACATGATTTAGAGCTTGTTTATGGAAAAGTGTCAATTTCTGTATTTCAACATGATTTGGAGCTTGTTTTTGGAAAAGTGTCAATTTCTGTATTTCAACATGATTTGAAGCTTGTTTTTGAAAAGTGCTTATTTCTGTATTTCAACATGATTTAGAGCTTGTTTTTGGAAAAGTGTTTATTTCTGTATTTCAATGTTGCAACTTGCTGAAAACTGTCCACAGTGTTCCTAACATCCTGATTAAACAGTACTGAAAAAAAATTAACTTCCAGAGTGCATCAAACATGATTTAGAGCTTGTTTATGGAAAAGTGTCAATTTCTGTATTTCAACATGATTTGGAGCTTGTTTTTGGAAAAGTGTCAATTTCTGTATTTCAACATGATTTGAAGCTTGATTTTGAAAAGTGCTTATTTCTGTTTTTCAACATGATTTAGAGCTTGTTTTTGGAAAAGTGTTTATTTCTGTATTTCAATGTTGCAACTTGCTGAAAACTGTCCACAGTGTTCCTAACATCCTGATTAAACAGTACTGAAAAAAAATTAACTTCCAGAGTGCATCAAACATGATTTAGAGCTTGTTTATGGAAAAGTGTCAATTTCTGTATTTCAACATGATTTGGAGCTTGTTTTTGGAAAAGTGTCAATTTCTGTATTTCAACATGATTTGAAGCTTGTTTTTGAAAAGTGCTTATTTCTGTATTTCAACATGATTTGGAGCTTGTTTTTGGAAAAGTGTTTATTTCTGTATTTCAATGTTGCAACTTGCTGAAAACTGTCCACAGTGTTCCTAACATCCTGATTAAACAGTACTGAAAAAAAATAACTTCCAGAGTGCATCAAACATGATTTAGAGCTTGTTTATGGAAAAGTGTCAATTTCTGTATTTCAACATGATTTGGAGCTTGTTTTTGGAAAAGTGTTAATTTCTGTATTTCAACATGATTTAGAGCTTGTTTTTGGAAAAGTGTTTATTTCTGTATTTCAACATGATTTAGAGCTTGTTTTTGGAAAAGTGTTTATTTCTGTATTTCAATGTTGCAACTTGCTGAAAACTGTCCACAGTGTTCCTAACATCCTGATTAAACAGTACTGAAAAAAAATTAACTTCCAGAGTGCATCAAACATGATTTAGAGCTTGTTTATGGAAAAGTGTTTATTTCTGTATTTCAACATGATTTGGAGCTTGTTTTTGGAAAAGTGTCAATTTCTGTATTTCAACATGATTTGAAGCTTGTTTTTGAAAAGTGCTTATTTCTGTATTTCAACATGATTTGGAGCTTGTTTTTGGAAAAGTGTTTATTTCTGTATTTCAATGTTGCAACTTGCTGAAAACTGTCCACAGTGTTCCTAACATCCTGATTAAACAGTACTGAAAAAAAATTAACTTCCAGAGTGCATCAAACATGATTTAGAGCTTGTTTATGGAAAAGTGTCAATTTCTGTATTTCAACATGATTTGGAGCTTGTTTTTGGAAAAGTGTTAATTTCTGTATTTCAACATGATTTAGAGCTTGTTTTTGGAAAAGTGTTTATTTCTGTATTTCAACATGATTTAGAGCTTGTTTTTGGAAAAGTGTTTATTTCTGTATTTCAATGTTGCAACTTGCTGAAAACTGTCCACAGTGTTCCTAACATCCTGATTAAACAGTACTGAAAAAAAATTAACTTCCAGAGTGCATCAAACATGATTTAGAGCTTGTTTATGGAAAAGTGTTTATTTCTGTATTTCAATGTTGCAACTTGCTGAAAACTGTCCACAGTGTTCCTAACATCCTGATTAAACAGTACTGAAAAAAAATTAACTTCCATAGTGCATCAAACATGATTTAGAGCTTGTTTATGGAAAAGTGTCAATTTCTGTATTTCAACATGATTTGAAGCTTGTTTTTGAAAAGTGCTTATTTCTGTATTTCAACATGATTTGGAGCTTGTTTTTGGAAAAGTGTTTATTTCTGTATTTCAATGTTGCAACTTGCTGAAAACTGTCCACAGTGTTCCTAACATCCTGATTAAACAGTACTGAAAAAAAATAACTTCCAGAGTGCATCAAACATGATTTAGAGCTTGTTTATGGAAAAGTGTCAATTTCTGTATTTCAACATGATTTGGAGCTTGTTTTTGGAAAAGTGTTAATTTCTGTATTTCAACATGATTTGAGAGCTTGTTTTTGGAAAAGTGCTTATTTCTGTATTTCAACATGATTTAGAGCTTGTTTTTGGAAAAGTGTTTATTTCTGTATTTCAATGTTGCAACTTGCTGAAAACTGTCCACAGTGTTCCTAACATCCTGATTAAACAGTACTGAAAAAAAATTAACTTCCAGAGTGCATCAAACATGATTTAGAGCTTGTTTATGGAAAAGTGTCAATTTCTGTATTTCAACATGATTTGGAGCTTGTTTTTGGAAAAGTGTCAATTTCTGTATTTCAACATGATTTGAAGCTTGTTTTTGAAAAGTGCTTATTTCTGTATTTCAACATGATTTGGAGCTTGTTTTTGGAAAAGTGTTTATTTCTGTATTTCAATGTTGCAACTTGCTGAAAACTGTCCACAGTGTTCCTAACATCCTGATTAAACAGTACTGAAAAAAAATTAACTTCCAGAGTGCATCAAACATGATTTAGAGCTTGTTTATGGAAAAGTGTCAATTTCTGTATTTCAACATGATTTGGAGCTTGTTTTTGGAAAAGTGTCAATTTCTGTATTTCAACATGATTTGAAGCTTGTTTTTGAAAAGTGCTTATTTCTGTATTTCAACATGATTTAGAGCTTGTTTTTGGAAAAGTGTTTATTTCTGTATTTCAATGTTGCAACTTGCTGAAAACTGTCCACAGTGTTCCTAACATCCTGATTAAACAGTACTGAAAAAAAATTAACTTCCAGAGTGCATCAAACATGATTTAGAGCTTGTTTATGGAAAAGTGTCAATTTCTGTATTTCAACATGATTTGGAGCTTGTTTTTGGAAAAGTGTCAATTTCTGTATTTCAACATGATTTGAAGCTTGTTTTTGAAAAGTGCTTATTTCTGTATTTCAACATGATTTAGAGCTTGTTTTTGGAAAAGTGTTTATTTCTGTATTTCAATGTTGCAACTTGCTGAAAACTGTCCACAGTGTTCCTAACATCCTGATTAAACAGTACTGAAAAAAAATTAACTTCCAGAGTGCATCAAACATGATTTAGAGCTTGTTTATGGAAAAGTGTCAATTTCTGTATTTCAACATGATTTGGAGCTTGTTTTTGGAAAAGTGTCAATTTCTGTATTTCAACATGATTTGAAGCTTGTTTTTGAAAAGTGCTTATTTCTGTATTTCAACATGATTTGGAGCTTGTTTTTGGAAAAGTGTTTATTTCTGTATTTCAATGTTGCAACTTGCTGAAAACTGTCCACAGTGTTCCTAACATCCTGATTAAACAGTACTGAAAAAAAATTAACTTCCAGAGTGCATCAAACATGATTTAGAGCTTGTTTATGGAAAAGTGTCAATTTCTGTATTTCAACATGATTTGGAGCTTGTTTTTGGAAAAGTGTCAATTTCTGTATTTCAACATGATTTGAAGCTTGTTTTTGAAAAGTGCTTATTTCTGTATTTCAACATGATTTAGAGCTTGTTTTTGGAAAAGTGTTTATTTCTGTATTTCAATGTTGCAACTTGCTGAAAACTGTCCACAGTGTTCCTAACATCCTGATTAAACAGTACTGAAAAAAAATTAACTTCCAGAGTGCATCAAACATGATTTAGAGCTTGTTTATGGAAAAGTGTCAATTTCTGTATTTCAACATGATTTGGAGCTTGTTTTTGGAAAAGTGTCAATTTCTGTATTTCAACATGATTTGAAGCTTGTTTTTGAAAAGTGCTTATTTCTGTATTTCAACATGATTTAGAGCTTGTTTTTGGAAAAGTGTTTATTTCTGTATTTCAATGTTGCAACTTGCTGAAAACTGTCCACAGTGTTCCTAACATCCTGATTAAACAGTACTGAAAAAAAATTAACTTCCAGAGTGCATCAAACATGATTTAGAGCTTGTTTATGGAAAAGTGTCAATTTCTGTATTTCAACATGATTTGGAGCTTGTTTTTGGAAAAGTGTTAATTTCTGTATTTCAACATGATTTAGAGCTTGTTTTTGAAAAGTGTTTATTTCTGTATTTCAACATGATTTAGAGCTTGTTTTTGGAAAAGTGTTTATTTCTGTATTTCAATGTTGCAACTTGCTGAAAACTGTCCACAGTGTTCCTAACATCCTGATTAAACAGTACTGAAAAAAAATTAACTTCCAGAGTGCATCAAACATGATTTAGAGCTTGTTTATGGAAAAGTGTCAATTTCTGTATTTCAACATGATTTGGAGCTTGTTTTTGGAAAAGTGTCAATTTCTGTATTTCAACATGATTTGAAGCTTGTTTTTGAAAAGTGCTTATTTCTGTATTTCAACATGATTTAGAGCTTGTTTTTGGAAAAGTGTTTATTTCTGTATTTCAATGTTGCAACTTGCTGAAAACTGTCCACAGTGTTCCTAACATCCTGATTAAACAGTACTGAAAAAAAATTAACTTCCAGAGTGCATCAAACATGATTTAGAGCTTGTTTATGGAAAAGTGTCAATTTCTGTATTTCAACATGATTTGGAGCTTGTTTTTGGAAAAGTGTCAATTTCTGTATTTCAACATGATTTGAAGCTTGTTTTTGAAAAGTGCTTATTTCTGTATTTCAACATGATTTGGAGCTTGTTTTTGGAAAAGTGTTTATTTCTGTATTTCAATGTTGCAACTTGCTGAAAACTGTCCACAGTGTTCCTAACATCCTGATTAAACAGTACTGAAAAAAAATTAACTTCCAGAGTGCATCAAACATGATTTAGAGCTTGTTTATGGAAAAGTGTCAATTTCTGTATTTCAACATGATTTGGAGCTTGTTTTTGGAAAAGTGTCAATTTCTGTATTTCAACATGATTTGAAGCTTGTTTTTGAAAAGTGCTTATTTCTGTATTTCAACATGATTTAGAGCTTGTTTTTGGAAAAGTGTTTATTTCTGTATTTCAATGTTGCAACTTGCTGAAAACTGTCCACAGTGTTCCTAACATCCTGATTAAACAGTACTGAAAAAAAATTAACTTCCAGAGTGCATCAAACATGATTTAGAGCTTGTTTATGGAAAAGTGTCAATTTCTGTATTTCAACATGATTTGGAGCTTGTTTTTGGAAAAGTGTCAATTTCTGTATTTCAACATGATTTGAAGCTTGTTTTTGGAAAAGTGTTTATTTCTGTATTTCAACATGATTTAGAGCTTGTTTTTGGAAAAGTGTTTATTTCTGTATTTCAATGTTGCAACTTGCTGAAAACTGTCCACAGTGTTCCTAACATCCTGATTAAACAGTACTGAAAAAAAATTAACTTCCAGAGTGCATCAAACATGATTTAGAGCTTGTTTATGGAAAAGTGTTTATTTCTGTATTTCAACATGATTTGGAGCTTGTTTTTGGAAAAGTGTTTATTTCTGTATTTCAATGTTGCAACTTGCTGAAAACTGTCCACAGTGTTCCTAACATCCTGATTAAACAGTACTGAAAAAAAATTAACTTCCAGAGTGCATCAAACATGATTTAGAGCTTGTTTATGGAAAAGTGTTTATTTTTTGTATTTCAATGTTGCAACTTGCTGAAAACTGTCCACAGTGTTCCTAACATCCTGATTAAACAGTACTGAAAAAAAATTAACTTCCATAGTGCATCAAACATGATTTAGAGCTTGTTTATGGAAAAGTGTCAATTTCTGTATTTCAACATGATTTGGAGCTTGTTTTTGGAAAAGTGTCAATTTCTGTATTTCAACATGATTTGAAGCTTGATTTTGAAAAGTGCTTATTTCTGTTTTTCAACATGATTTAGAGCTTGTTTTTGGAAAAGTGTTTATTTCTGTATTTCAATGTTGCAACTTGCTGAAAACTGTCCACAGTGTTCCTAACATCCTGATTAAACAGTACTGAAAAAAAATTAACTTCCAGAGTGCATCAAACATGATTTAGAGCTTGTTTATGGAAAAGTGTCAATTTCTGTATTTCAACATGATTTGGAGCTTGTTTTTGGAAAAGTGTCAATTTCTGTATTTCAACATGATTTGAAGCTTGTTTTTGAAAAGTGCTTATTTCTGTATTTCAACATGATTTGGAGCTTGTTTTTGGAAAAGTGTTTATTTCTGTATTTCAATGTTGCAACTTGCTGAAAACTGTCCACAGTGTTCCTAACATCCTGATTAAACAGTACTGAAAAAAAATTAACTTCCAGAGTGCATCAAACATGATTTAGAGCTTGTTTATGGAAAAGTGTCAATTTCTGTATTTCAACATGATTTGGAGCTTGTTTTTGGAAAAGTGTCAATTTCTGTATTTCAACATGATTTGAAGCTTGTTTTTGAAAAGTGCTTATTTCTGTATTTCAACATGATTTAGAGCTTGTTTTTGGAAAAGTGTTTATTTCTGTATTTCAATGTTGCAACTTGCTGAAAACTGTCCACAGTGTTCCTAACATCCTGATTAAACAGTACTGAAAAAAAATTAACTTCCAGAGTGCATCAAACATGATTTAGAGCTTGTTTATGGAAAAGTGTCAATTTCTGTATTTCAACATGATTTGGAGCTTGTTTTTGGAAAAGTGTTAATTTCTGTATTTCAACATGATTTAGAGCTTGTTTTTGGAAAAGTGTTTATTTCTGTATTTCAACATGATTTAGAGCTTGTTTTTGGAAAAGTGTTTATTTCTGTATTTCAATGTTGCAACTTGCTGAAAACTGTCCACAGTGTTCCTAACATCCTGATTAAACAGTACTGAAAAAAAATTAACTTCCAGAGTGCATCAAACATGATTTAGAGCTTGTTTATGGAAAAGTTTTTATTTCTGTATTTCAACATGATTTGGAGCTTGTTTTTGGAAAAGTGTTTATTTCTGTATTTCAATGTTGCAACTTGCTGAAAACTGTCCACAGTGTTCCTAACATCCTGATTAAACAGTACTGAAAAAAAATTAACTTCCAGAGTGCATCAAACATGATTTAGAGCTTGTTTATGGAAAAGTGTTTATTTTTGTATTTCAATGTTGCAACTTGCTGAAAACTGTCCACAGTGTTCCTAACATCCTGATTAAACAGTACTGAAAAAAAATTAACTTCCATAGTGCATCAAACATGATTTAGAGCTTGTTTATGGAAAAGTGTCAATTTCTGTATTTCAACATGATTTGGAGCTTGTTTTTGGAAAAGTGTCAATTTCTGTATTTCAACATGATTTGAAGCTTGATTTTGAAAAGTGCTTATTTCTGTATTTCAACATGATTTAGAGCTTGTTTTTGGAAAAGTGTTTATTTCTGTATTTCAATGTTGCAACTTGCTGAAAACTGTCCACAGTGTTCCTAACATCCTGATTAAACAGTACTGAAAAAAAATTAACTTCCAGAGTGCATCAAACATGATTTAGAGCTTGTTTATGGAAAAGTGTCAATTTCTGTATTTCAACATGATTTGGAGCTTGTTTTTGGAAAAGTGTCAATTTCTGTATTTCAACATGATTTGAAGCTTGTTTTTGAAAAGTGCTTATTTCTGTATTTCAACATGATTTGGAGCTTGTTTTTGGAAAAGTGTTTATTTCTGTATTTCAATGTTGCAACTTGC
>NW_026602525.1:0-15596 GCF_029448725.1 Salvelinus fontinalis | reverse complement strand
CCTTATAGCTCTAGAGTAGCGTGCCTGTCAAGTCTGTCTATCAGCTGATGTCTCCTTATAGCTCTAGAGTAGCGTGCCTGTCAAGTCTGTCTATCAGCTGATGTCTCCTTATAGCTCTAGAGTAGCGTGCCTGTCAAGTCTGTCTATCAGCAGATGTCTCCTTATAGTTCTAGAGTAGCGTGCCCGCTCCACTTCCTCATTGCTAGCCTGCTAGCCTGTTCTAAGTAACCACTGAACTAACTGGGCTGCATCACCACTTATGCTGAATAGAAGTTAACACACTTGAATAATGCAACACAGTAGAAATGTTGAAACTGCTAATTACTGTTCTCAAAACAATGTCCAGTACAGGCTAGAACACTACAGTGCAAGAAGATACTGGTAGCTTCCAGCTTTGTAGGCTAACATTCCTTGCTAATTTACAGATGAAGCCAACACCAATTTACAACTCTAGTATTTCAAAAAAGTGCTGATTACAAAGCTAATTGTCACCAAAAACTTTATTCATTCACTTAGTTTACCCCGGCTCACATCTCCCCCAGTCAAGATCATCTTTGCTTCAGCCTAGAAAACTGACTTTGTGTGTGAATGACATCATGGGTCTTAAAGAGACAGCGCACACTTTTATAAAATAAGATATTGATTCTTCTATGCAGATGTTGTTAATCAGTACAATAAAATAAGTCACAATTGGAAGGTAAAAAGATTGTTTTTCATCTGTAGCTTCATGAAATCAACCAAAACAAGCTCAATAACTCAATGCATGCACACACTTCTATTGAATATGCATTCACCTGTATTGTGAATAGGCCTAGGCTACATCTTGATTTACCCAGATGATCAATAGAGATTTACCATTCAAATAAATTATTACCATTATGCTGTTATGTAGATTGGTTTAAAAAAGTGTAGTGAGTCATTAATGCATACATTCAAAAATCAAACATTTCAAATGATATTGAACACAAAAGATCTGTCCGGATCAAGTGCCATTCATTCAGCTAATGTTTTTTTGTTTTTTTGCCTTGGTATCGTTTTGGTATCACTTTGGTATGAAGTATCGTGATGGTATTGAGTATTGTGATACTAAACCTGGCATTGAAGTAAAAATTCTGTGTGCATACGTGCCCATGTGCGTGTGTATGACATATATCTGTCAGTGTCTCTGTGTATCTATGCATCTGACATAAGCCAAAGCTGACCTGACGCAAATACAACAGCTTGCGCTATCGGAACCAGGGTCTCAGTGTGTCTCTGTGCATCTCCCCCTCTCAATAGGACTTAACACTGGCACCTCATCAATTTCCTGGCGCCGGTATCTTTTGGCCGCAGTCGCTCACTTGGCTTGGCTAAAATATGGCTTACGTCTCCTAAACCTCCAATGCCTCGTAAATGTGCTGTAGATAATGAAGAATCATGACCCAGTAATAGGTCTGTATAACAGGGGGAGCTGTACCGACGAGGGCCCTGGAGGTCTGCTAACCCCATATGTCACACAGAGGAAAACCCCAGATAGTACAAACACTATACTACATGTAAATGTTCAGGCAGCTTCCATTTGAAGTTGGACATTTTACATTTTACACTACATGGTATTGGTCTGTGGGAAAGGGAATATTAATCACATAAATGTACACAAACACAACTACATTCACCAGGCCTCCCTAAAACTGACCCATAGTCACACATACTTTATTGGGTGTACATGCTAAACTTTAGTCTCTTCCTAAGACTCACACACCTCCATGGTAGAGAGAGAGAGAGAGAGAGAGAGAGAGAGAGAGAGAGAGAGAGAGAGAGAGAGAGAGAGAGAGAGAGAGAGAGAGAGAGAGAGAGATATGATTTCCCATGGTGCCCTGTAGTTGCTTGTATCCTCAGTAGCTCTTTTGTAGCTCAGGCTATTTTTGCCCATTTCTGTCCTCGGGGCAAGTGATGTGAGTGAGAGGGACGGTAGTGTATACAGAGACAGACAGAGACGCACACACGCACACAGAGGGACGCACAAAGACACACACACATAGAGGGACGCACAAAGACACACACACACACACACACACAGGAAACTCCGTTCTACTGTATACAGCAGACTTGGCTGGTATGGTGGATTAGTAAGGCTGAGGAGAGAGACAGAGAGAGAGAGGTATGCTTACGTTAACACTGAGCTAGACTGTGTATGTGTGTATCTCTAGGGTTGTGTCTGTGTACAGTATTGATGCTTTCCATTTGTCTGTGTGTGTTTCTGTGTGTGTATCTCTGTATGTGTGCATTTCTTTGTCTCTTTGAGCATCAATCTGTGTGCATCTCTGTATGTATGTACAGTTGACGTTGGGAGTTTACATACACCTTAACCAAATACAGTTAAACTCAGTTTTTCACAATTCCTGACATTTAATCCTAGTAAAAATTCCCTGTTTTAGGTCAGTTAGGATCACCACTTTATTTTAAGAATGTGAAATGTCAGAATAATTGCTGAGAGAATGATTTATTTTAGCTTTTATTTCTTTCATCACATTCCCAGTGAGTCAGAAGTTTACATACACTCAATTAGTATTTGGTAGCATTGCCTTTAAATTGTTTAACTTGGGTCAAACGTTTCGGGCTTTGTGATGGCCACTCCAATACCTTGACTTTGTTGTCCTTAAGCCATTTTGCCACAACTTTGGAAGTATGCTTGGGGTCATTTTCCAATTGAAAGACCCATTTGCGACCAAGCTTTAACTTCCTGACTGATGTCTTGAGATGTTGCTTCAATATATCCACATAATTGTCCTTCCTCATGAGGCCATCTATTTTGTGAAGTGCACCAGTCCCTCCAGCAGCAAAGCACCCCCACAACATGATGCTGCCACCCCCGTGCTTCACGGGTGGGATGGTGTTCTTCGGCTTGCATGCGTCCACCTTTTCCTCCAAACATAACGATGGTCATTATGGCTAAACAGTTCTATTTTTGTTTCATCAGACCAGAGGACATTTCTCCAAAAAGTACGATCTTTTTCCCCATGTGCAGTTGCAAACCGTTGTCTGGCTTTTTAATGGCGGTTTTGGAGCAGTGTCTTCTTCCTTGCTGAGCAGCCTTTCAGGTTATGTCTATATAGGACTCGTTTCTTCTGTGGATATAGATACTTTTGTACCTGTTTAATCCAGCATTTTCACAAGGTCCTTTGCTATTGTTCTGGGATTGATTTGCACTTTTCACACCAAAGTACGTTCATCTCTAAGAGACAGAACGCGTCTCTTTCCTGAGCGGTATGACGGCTGCGTGGTCCCATGGTGTTTATACTTGCGTACTATTGTTTGTACAGATGAACGTGGTACCTTCAGGCATTTGGAAATTGCTCCCAAGGATGAACCAGACTTGTGGAGGTCTAAAAAAGGTTTTGGCTGATTTCTTTTGATTTTCCCATGATGCCAAGCAAAGAGGCACTGAGTTTTAAGGTAGACCTTGAAATACATTCACAGGTACACCTCCAATTGCCTCAAATTATGTCAACTAGCCTATCATAAGCGTCTAAAGCCATGGCATAATTTTCTGGAATTTTCCAAGCTTTAAAGGCAAAGTCAACTTAGTGTATGTAAACTTCTGACCCAGTGGAATTGTGATACAGTGAATTACAAGTGAAATAATCTGTCTGTAAACAATTGTTGGAAAAAGTACTTGTGTCATGCACAAAGTAGATGTCCTAACCGACTTGCCAAAACTATAGTTTGTTAACAAGAAATTTGTGGAGTGGTTGAAAAACAAGTTTTAATGACTAAGTGTATGTAAACTTCCGACTTCAACTGCAGATACCGATGAACTTACTGTTTGTATGTATGTATGTATGTATGTATGTATGTATGTATGTATGTATGTATGTATGTATGTATGTATGTATGTATGTATGTATGTACTGTATGTATGTATGTATGTATGTATGTATGTATGTATGTATGTATGTATGTATGTATGTATGTGAGTCAATAGAAGAGATTCCTGTTCATATGCTAGCAGTGTGGGCTGAAGCAGGCTCACAGTGTGGGAGGCAGTGTGGGCTGAAGCAGGCTCACAGTGTGGGAGGCAGTGTGTGCTGAAGCAGGCTCACAGTGTGGGAGGCAGTGTGGGCTGAAGCAGGCTCACAGTGTGGTAGGCAGTGTGGGCTGAAGCAGGCTCACAGTGTGGGAGGCTGAAGCAGGCTCACAGTGTGGGAGGCAGTGTGGGAGGCTGAAGCAGGCTCACAGTGTGGGAGGCAGTGTGGGCTGAAGCAGGCTCACAGTGTGTTAGGTAGTGTGGGCTGAAGAAGGCTCACAGTGTGGGCACCAACCTGGAATAATAAGGAGACTACAGGAAACACCACACAAAGCCAAGAAATAGAGAGGTGTGTGTGTGTGTGTGTGTGTGTGTGTGTGTGTGTGTGTGTGTGTGTGTGTGTGTGTGTGTGTGTGTGTGTGTGTGTGTGTGTGTGTGTGTGTGTGTGTGTGTGTGTGTGTGTGTGTGTGTGTGTGTGTGTCTTATCTACAGAATAAGGGCAGCCAACACCTCTCCTCCAATACACACCAAATTGTTATTATGAATAGCACCACAATACTATAGAAGACAGGCATGAAGCATACATGTAGATGGGCAGATGTAGTAGCATACATAGAGTATCATCCCTCACACATAAACAGGACAACATTTTCAAACTGCTTCATCATTGGACACACAGAGAGAACACAAGGACATAGACACATAACCATCCAGAGAAACAGTATCAAACATTGAGCAACATAAATATGTTCACAACAGACCAAACAAAAGGCCCACAGACCCTGTTACGCGTTAGTAAACTAAATGTTGTACTAAGTGTGTGTCTCGGCTTTGTGGGGATAACTAATCATTTTACTCTAAAACACATTGGTGTAAAGTTACTTATAAGCAATTTTACATTTGTTATGCAATAATCACAATTACATCTTAGTAACTGATTATAGTTTCAAAACTTGAATTGTTTAAATGCCTATTTATGTGTTTGCTTTGCAAAAGTTACGTGTAATAAATGCACTGTTTATATTCACAGCAACTTCTACAGTAAGTGTGTTACTGACTGGGTTTGACCTGGGTCTTCTACAGTAAGTGTGTTACTGACTGGGTTTGACCTGGGTCTTCTTTGTTCCACAAGACTGTGTTAGCCAGCTGAGCTAAAGCCTAGGCAGTAGCTCTTGTCTTTCTCTGTCTGTCTGTGTGTGTGTGTGTGTGTGTGTGTGTGTGTGTGTGTGTGTGTGTGTGTGTGTGTGTGTGTGTGTGTGTGTGTGTGTGTGTGTGTGTGTGTGTGTGTGTGTGTGTGTGTGTGTGTGTGTGTGTGTGTGTGTGCGTGCGTGTGCTAGTAAATAGGGCCGGGACGATACCAGTATTGCGATACTTGTTAATATCTTGGCAAGGAAACAAATCAAAGCGGATTTAACTTCTTTATGAAAACAAGCACCATTCTGTTGTCATCCAGACAAGGTATAGAACACAATAGTTTCCATACAGCAGGTTTTTAAAGGACCAAAGAGTATGTTGTGCTTTGCGTTTCCATTTTTGCCATGGAAACAATATGATCACAACCCTACTAGTATATGAGTTGGCTCTGACTCAACCTAACCTGGAGCAGATGGACAACCAAAATAACACCCTGGGGGCCCCTAACCACAGGTGTACCCAGCTGACCACAGGTGTACCCAGCTGACCACAGGTGTACCCAGCTGACCACAGGTGTACCCAGCTAACCACAGGTGTACCCAGCTAACCACAGGTGTACCCAGCTAACCACAGATGTACCCAGCTGACCACAGGTGTACCCAGCTAACCACAGGTGTACCCAGCTAACAACAGGTGTACCCAGCTAACCACAGATGTACCCAGCTGACCACAGGTGTACCCAGCTGACCACAGGTGTACCCAGCTAACCACAGGTGTACCCAGCTGACCACAGTTGTACCCAGCTGACCACAGGTATACCCAGCTGACCACAGGTGTACCCAGCTGACCACAGGTGTACCCAGCTGACCACAGGTGTACCCAGCTGACCACAGGTGTACCCAGCTGACCACAGGTGTACCCAGCTGACCACAGGTGTACCCAGCTGACCACAGGTGTACAGCCATTCATTTATCCAGGATGAATAATGTCACATCTTATTGGTCCTGTAGACCTACTTGTAAACAAACACAAACTGCCTCAGATAAATACATATTTATCTTTGATATGATTGTAACGGTCCTGACCTGTTTTATGTTGTTTTTTGTATATTGTTTAGGTCAGGGCATGTGTTTTGGGTGGGCAGTCTATGTTATCTGTTTCTATGTTGGTTTTGGTTGCCTGGTATGGCTCTTAATTAGAGGCAGGTGTTTTGCGTTCTCCTCTAATTAAGAGTCATATTTAGGTAGGGTGTTCTCACTGTTTGTTTGTGGGTGATTGTCTCCTGTGTCTGTGTCGATGTTACACCATACGGGAATGTTTCGGTTTGTTTGTGCGTTTATGTAGTCTGTTCCTGTGTCAGCGTGCTTCGTGTATTTGTAAGTTCGTTTGTTCAGGTCTGTCTACATCGTTTTGTTATTTTGTTAGTTATTTCAAGTATAGTTCGTTTTCGTCTTTGTCTGTTTTGTTTATTTAATAAATCATCATGTATTCACAACCCGCTGCGCCTTGGCTCGATCACTACTCCACCTCTTCTTATGAAGAGAGAGAGGAACGCCGTTACAATGATGGCCAGATAGAAAAGTTGAATGTTGGATCATGAACCTAAATGTTGGATTCAGCTTCCTCATGATGGTGATGGTCTCTACTAGAAAGTATAATAAATTATATTATATGACTATAGCATATTCATTGTCTCTGTATGTTGGCACAAAGACATGTCTGTGAGGTTGTCCACAGAGCAGGCTTTGGAAATGGCTTAGTCCAGTGAATGCTGTAGCTCAGATGTCATGGTTCCTCTCTCTAGGTTATATAATATAATTCTGACAAGGGCCTTGGATGCTGTCTGATGTGAGCAACAAGGCAGTCTCATACAGTAGTGTCTGCATCGCAGCAGTCTCATACGTTACTGAGTGGACTATAAATATAATTTAACAAAAATGATTTGAAACGAATAAACTGCATATTGTTATTCTAACACACCTGATTCAACTAGTCCACTAATCGCCAAGCCCTTGAGGTGTGTTAGTGCTGGGCTGGAAATGACAGAGAAGAGGTTTTAAAGTGTTGTGCTGGGCAGAAGCCGTTTCAGAGACAGAATCAATGTATTTTATGCTTGGGGAGAGCAAGAGTAAATATAGTCAAACAGAAGAGGCAGAACAGTAGAGGCAGAACAGTAGAGGCAGAACAGTAGAGGCAGAACAGTAGAGGCAGAGCAGTAGAGGCAGAACAGTAGAGGCAGAGCAGTAGGGGCAGAGCAGTAGAGGCAGAGCAGTAGAGGCAGAGCAGTAGGGGCAGAGCAGTAGGGGCAGAGCAGTAGAGGCAGAGCAGTAGAGGCAGAGCAGTAGAGGCAGAGCAGTAGAGGCAGACCAGTAGGGGCAGAACAGTAGGGGCAGAACAGTGGAGGCAGACCAGTAGAGGCAGACCAGTAGAGGCAGACCAGTAGAGGCAGACCAGTAGGGGCAGACCAGTAGGGGCAGACCAGTAGGGGCAGAACAGTAGAGGCAGAACAGTAGAGGCAGAACAGTAGAGGCAGAACAGTAGGGGCAGACCAGTAGAGGCAGAACAGTAGAGGCAGAGCAGTAGGGGCAGAACAGTAGAGGCAGACCAGTAGAGGCAGACCAGTAGAGGCAGACCAGTAGAGGCAGACCAGTAGGGGCAGAACAGTAGAGGCAGAACAGTAGAGGCAGAACAGTAGAGGCAGAACAGTAGAGGCAGAACAGTAGGGGCAGAACAGTAGAGGCAGAACAGTAGGGGCAGAACAGTAGAGGCAGAACAGTAGAGGCAGAACAGTAGGGGCAGAACAGTAGAGGCAGAACAGTAGGGGCAGAACAGTAGAGGCAGAACAGTAGGGGCAGAACAGTAGGGGCAGAACAGTAGAGGCAGAACAGTAGAGGCAGAACAGTAGAGCCAGAACAGTAGAGTCAGAACAGTAGAGGCAGAACAGTAGGGGCAGAACAGTAGAGGCAGAACAGTAGAGGCAGAACAGTAGAGGCAGAACAGTAGAGGCAGAACAGTAGGGGCAGAACAGTAGAGGCAGAACAGTAGGGGCAGAACAGTAGGGGCAGAACAGTAGAGGCAGAACAGTAGAGGCAGAACAGTAGAGCCAGAACAGTAGAGTCAGAACAGTAGAGGCAGAACAGTAGGGGCAGAACAGTAGAGGCAGAACAGTAGAGGCAGAACAGTAGGGGCAGAACAGTAGAGGCAGAACAGTAGGGGCAGAACAGTAGGGGCAGAACAGTAGAGGCAGAACAGCCAGAGATCCTTGAGAACAACATCTAAACTACTAAAGTACAGATTTGATTTGATTTGATGAGCTGATGGGTAGAAGAGAAATATAAAGAGGGAGAAAGAGGGACAGAAAACAAAATTAAAGAGACAGTAAGAGAGAGAGGGACAGAGAGACAGAAGCTAGGTTCCCATCCATTTGTCAAAAGATTTCCAAGCAAATATTCTAATATTCGGACAAAAAAAGGAATTATAATCCACTGGTCTAATGTAATTTGTTTGATCAACATTTAGGAAAGGTTCCTGACAATGTTCTGTTTCCATCAGGCCTGTTTTCAGTTTTTTATCTGACATGTACAGTTATTCACTCAAATAAACAGAGAAATGAACAGAGATAATAACAGAAGAGAGAGAGAGAGAGGCTCATATTGAGGAAGGTTAAGGGACACCTCTTCTGACTGGGACAGTCTTCCTGATGCTCTTTAAATAATTTTAGGAAGCAGAGATTACTTTTTCTACAGCATGCCTACACAGCAAGCAACACACACCAAACAAACACCAACACACACCACACACCAAACAAACACCAACACACACCACACACCAAACAAACACCAACACACACCACACACCATACAAACACCAACACACACCACACACCAAACAAACACCAACACACACCACACACCAAACAAACACCAACACACACCACACACCAAACAAACACCAACACACACCACACACCAAACAAACACCACCACACACCACACACCAAACAAACACCAACACACAGATAAATGCTCCTTCAGAATCAATGCAATGCATGCACCAACACCCACACATACACACAACCCCGTAAACACACACACACACACACACACACACACACACACAAATAAACACAAACAAATACACACAAACAAATTCTCAGCTCGGAGCAAATGTTGGGAGAATGACAGAGGCAAGGCATGTCTGCTGACGAAGCAGAGAAAGGGGAGGATGAGTCAGTGTACTGAGGTAGGTAGACTGAGGCAGTAGCAGCCTCGTTCACATGGCCATCCAGCACCATGCCCTGTCCTAGACCAATGACTCACATGATCTATCTATTCCTCTTCATCACAAAGGACTCAGTGCTCTACGTAGCTCTCCATCAATCACCACACTTTCAGTTTCATGAAGCATCCTTGAATGGATTGGTTTAGATTAGATGCGTGTCTGGTTGGGTTGAATTGAATTTCAGCTCAGTTAAAATCAAGTTTGGGGTCGAAATTCATCAGGAAATTAGGACTTTTTCAATTAGTATCTTTTTCAGTGAACCTTTTCAATCCATGATCAGAATGTCCTATTCATTCTCGACTGAGTAAAGATGAATTTACATAGTCCCTGAAACATGGTGGTATTTCATCTCTGTCGGTTATACTCCGCACCTGGGTTGTGTTCATAATTGCACACTGTCACAAAGCGTTTTGCATTGGAAATGAAAATGAGCATTTCTTATTGGACAAGTCCAGCTAGTGCCTCACTATTTCAGTCAGTTTTCTTCAGTTTGGTGCCTAATGAACACAACCCTGATTTTGAGCAAAACAAGTATAATGGTTGCAGTGTTAAGACACACTGGTCCAGAGACACCTAATCTTTGGCTCATTAAGCCATGTAAGAACATAATCACCTAGGATGCTGATCTCCCCAACGTAATTACACATTTCCCCGTGCCTTGGACTTAATTCGAGGAATACGCTGCTCCTCATTACTGCCAAAGATGGGCCAGTACGACAACACAGAGACACCAGTCTATGATATTGGTAGCATTTTATATTGAGTTGACCTGTGTAGTCCAGAAGCCATAACCTGAGGGCCTTTGCTCCTCTAGGAGCTAAAATTAGTAGGTAAAGTAAGTGCCACCTGTGTAGTAATGAGGTAATTACACTAGTAACAACATTAGGGTACATAGTAGTACTGTAGTAACTAGCTGTCTGAGCCAACACAAAGACACATGAGGGTCTATGATGTGTGTTTTACCTCTATTTTAACTGTCTTTTGAAGTACTGTATGACATCACAGTGTATGTGTCTCTACATACAATAATGTTAAATAAACCTAAACGTAAATGATGAACTCCATGAGAAAATGGAGAGCCTCTTCAGTGACGTTGTTTCATAATGGAGTGGCGGCCATCTTGTTGGGCGTGGTGGTGGAGTCATGGTTCTCACCGTGTGACAAGGAGTTAGACTGCCTAATCTCCTCGGAACACCTTAAATAGACCAGTAGCATGATTACTAAGGGAACTGGCCACGTGCTATGCCGCTAAACACTAAACTACCAACTAGCATAGTGAAGCTAGCATGTGAAGCTACGCCAAACCTGCATTTGCGTGAGCTCACCTATACCTGCTTTCAACATTTTCACTGCTTTCACTCAAGTTTGAACAACTTACATTGTGAGTAGCTCCTAAGCCAAGCCAGACATGGTCGATAACAAATACAATCTAGTCACAGTACAACCAAACTTTCTATTATAATTGAGAAACCAACTCTAGCCTTATTACACCCTATTGACCTGTCAACCAACATATACAGCAGTTACACAGTAGACATGCAATAAGTAGGCTACTGCTGTATTTTCCCCTCAGAATACTGTTTGACAGTGAGCTTTGATTTGCTGAGCTGAATGAAATTCTGTGCAGTTCTTCTATTAATACAATTCGATGACCCCATAAACCATCTGTTCTTGGGAACTGAATGTAAGTGATGTATGTTAATTCAGTGTCAATGGGACACGCTAGTAATAAATCAAAGAGTAGTTGGTTCCTATGACCACACACACACACACACACACACACACACACACACACACACACACACACACACACACACACACACACACACACACACACACACACACACACACACACACACACACACACACACACACACACACACACACACACACACACCCCTCTCTTAGATTACAGAGTCAAGTGGCATCCTTTTGAAGTGTAAATGGCGCTCAATAATGAGATGGCCATTTAAATGGCATTCATTTAGCCTTATTAACCTAGCCCCACAATGGCTTAGAGTTAGACTACAGTGCAGCTAGGAGGCTAGGGAAGGCTAAACACATCAACCACAAACCACTCCCTCAAAGGTCAAACACTTGCAGCAGTCATGACAACCAAGACCGTGACCAACGTTCAGGTTCACTTATGGTAAGAGCTGTACCTTTAAACAGGGTGTCAATATTTGTGTCCTGATTACAATTGGAAGATATAGAAACCAAATTGACTGCAGACGTGGTTTTTAAATAGCCAGTGAGTGACTGAACAACATGGAGTGTACAGAAGACTGTAGCCCTAACCCACCTACTGTAACAATGGAAACGGCTGAAGTCCTTGTATGGTTTGTGTACCTTTCAGCAGAACTGTTTCTATTTTAGCAGTAGTGAGGGCTGTACTGGTCTTACCTCACCAAGATGAGGTGTGGGGTTGAAGCCACACAGGTTGCACACACTCTTCTTGCACTCAGTGCAGTTGCTGTAGTTAGGGGGGTCTGCTGATCCAACGTTCAGCTCCACCTTACACAGAGGGCAGTTTTCCTGGGCCCCCGAGCCTGTTGCCATAGTAAGCGGCTCCCCCGCTTTCAGAGGCTCAACGGAGGAATCTGCTTCTATGGACTTTTGGTCCTTCAGCAGGGAGACGGCACGTTTGGGGGGCTTCTTGGAGGCAGGCGGGGTGTCAGGGCTGTCTGAGTCGGGGGGAGACCCGGGAGCGGAGAAGGGAGAGTCCGGGGGAGAACCGAGGGGAGAACAGGGGGCAGAGAAGGGGGAGTCTGGGGGAGAGCCGGCAGGAGAACCGGCAGGAGAATCGTCAGGAGAACCAGCTTTCTCATCCACAGAGTCCACAGAGTCGGTGGTCATGAGGTTGGTGGCCGAGCTCAAAATGGACGAGCCAAAGCCAAACATCTGGGAGGCAGCCGCCGGGGGCTTGGCTGTCTCTGTAAAACCACCAAACCCGCTGAACATCTTTCCCGTCACCGACTCTGCTGTTTTTTGGGGACCAGCAGCGGCTTTGGCCCGATCAGGTTTGGCTGATCCAGTGAACCCACCAAAGCCACTGAACATTGTTCCTGTGATGGACTCGGCCGCCTGGGAGGCAGCGGCTGGAGGCTTGGCCACGTCGGTGAGCCCCCCTAGGCTGATGCCCCCCAGGCCCCCGAAGAAGCTGGACTCCTGTTTACCTTTGGCCGGGGAGGGCTGGGGGCTGCCTTTCGGTGAAGATGGGCCGGGGGATTTCTGTTTGGGCGTGGTTGGAGGGGTTAAGCCTCTGTCAGAGATGCTCTGCTGCTTAATCAGTAGATTGGGCTTCTTGCCATCTTTGTCAGGGTCTTTCCTTGAGGGTGAAGGAGGGGCAGAGCCCCTGCCCATCATAGGAGGGTCATCCATACCCCCCATAGCCCTCTGCATCTGGCAGTTGAGACACAGCCACTCTTTGCCCTGAAAAGATCCAAAACATGGTCAGACACACATACGACACACACATATACACACATGTACTGTATGGCCGGGACGGTACCAGTATCGCGATACTCATTAGTAACGTGGCAAGGAAACAAAACAGGAAGCGGATTGAACTTTTTTAGGAAAACAGCCGTAATGTTGGAAACAAATACCATTATGTTGTCATCCAGAGTGACATGTATTTATTTTCCAAGTTATAACACACAATATTTTACATACAGCAGGTTTTTAAAGGACCAAACAGTATGTTCTGCTTTGTATTTTTATATTTGCCATGAAAACAATATTGCGAAATCACAGCCCTAATGTAGTGTATATACAGGTACACACACACACACACGTGTGCGCACGCGCATGCGCGCACACACACGCACACACACACACACACACACACACACACACACACACACACACACACACACACACACACACACACACACAATCCTTTCCTTTAAGTGAAACATCACAGTAATTCAGAGAAAAAACAACTTAATTAGTAAATTTCAATAACATGCATGATTCTCTTTTCACACTGTAAATTGTTTTTCGCTTGGTTCATGAGGGATTTAAAAGCACAGTGAATGATTTATACTAATTACGTGTTGCAGTAACGGGAGCTGTATTTGCAGATCGTGGCAATTTGCAGAACCACCATTAAATGTACTATTCGACAAGGCTGAATTACAAATGGAACATTTCTCTAATTTGAGGCAAAAATCCTATCATTACAAACCATTTTATTTGTTTTATTTGAGATGTTTATTGGTTGATTCATTCTTGAAATATAAGAAAAGTACTCTGATGAAAGTAGATGCATTTCATGGTTAGTTAGAAATGGGAGACCACTGTATTGATGCATCTGTAAGACTTTATACATATATCATTAGATAATCATACTGATTTCCTACATGATATATACTGTATGTTTGTTCTAAAGATGGAGTTTCCTCACATATCCTGACAACAAGCTTAGCTACAGTGTAATGTGTTTGTTCACTACACAGGACATGGCCTTGGTTACCATTGTCTTCAACAAGAAACCCGACAAAAGAGGACAATATTGACATGGGTATTATCAGTGTCTTGCATAGAACTACACTCACATTTCCGTTCCCTCTTTGTGATTACCATGCTCAATAATTCTACCCCCAGAAAAAGAGATGCAAAATATGACCACTTTGTGATTCTGCTGTTTTATCTGATAAGTATATCTGTATACAGTGCACAGTATATCTGTGCAAAGATATACTTTTTTGAGAGGGGGACTGATGACCAAATCTTTGAATTCATTATTTGTATTGTATTTTCTGTATATCTACAATAAATATCTTATATGGATAAGTATCAGATCACCTGCCGCCCTCAGTTTCAACAGGCATCATGCCTCGGGGGTGCATGGCTCGTGTAGTTGATTACTGAAATCTGCCAGTGGCCGGCGGTTGGAGGCTTCCTGTGCCCATGACATGAGTCACCTTGATAGCTTCCCCACTGTCCATATGGCCCCTCTGTTCCTCAAGCTGTGTGGCGTTAATATGAGGGGCATTTCCAGAGCTAGGCCTGACTGCATTGGGCATCTCTAGAATGCTAAATGCTCAAAGGCTCATGCTAAAAAGGCTAATGCTAAAAAGGCTAATGGTAAAAAGGCTAATGCTAAAAAGGCTAATGCTAAAAAGGCTAATGCTAAAAAGGCTAATGCTAAAAAGGCTAATGGTAAAAAGGCTAATGCTAAAAAGGCTAATGCTAAAAAGGCTAATGCTAAAAAGGCTGATGCTAAAAAGGCTCATGCTAAAAAGGCTGATGCTAAAAAGGCTCATGCTAAAAATGCTAATGCTTAAAAACTATCGCTTGGCTTCTTTAGGTATCAGAATTAACTGTTGGTTTTTATTGATTCACCTTTTTTATGTATATTTTGTACTGTAATGGTGTACTGTGCTTCTCTTGTGAAGGTGAAATGTCATTTAGACATGCTGGGTGAATTTTGTACTAATAAACAGAAACCGAAAACTTAAACTAATTCAAGGCATACGTTGGTTGTTGTATCTATGCAACGACACTGGCAGTAGACATTTAATTGAATGAAGTGTCTGATACATCTGAGACAGAATGTGATGCAAAAAAACACCATATAATAGACCCGCAGTCAGTACAAACTACAGTACAAATACATTTTAAGGGTAAGAGAGAGAGCAAGAGAGACAGAGAGGAACAGCGACAAAGGAAGTGTGGGAAAATGGAAATACGGTGGAGAGAGAGAGAAAGGTTAGTATAAATATATACCAGAGAACAGGAGAAAGAGAGAGAGAGGAAGAAAGCAAGCTAGAGAGAGAGGGCCTTCTCTTACCTCCGAGTCTGGGGGGCTGAATCCACATAGGCTGCAGACCTGGTTCTTACACATGGTACAGTTGCTGTAGTTGGGCGGCTCCTTGGAGCCCACGTTGAGCTGGGTACTCTTGCACAGCGGACACAGCCCACCTCCAGGTGGTTTACCAGGGCCTTGTGGACCAGGGGGACCCCCAGCTTTAGCTGGCCCGCCTGGCTGTGCACCGGGGCCAGGGGGTCCTTGCTGCCCAGGGGGCCCTTGACCGGGGCCAGGGAGTCTAGGTCCTTGCTGCCCAGGGGGCCCTTGTCCGGAGACAGGGGGTCTGGGTCCTTGCTGGCCAGGGGGGCCTTGACCAGGGGGTCTGGGCCCTTTCTGCCCGGGGGGTCCTTGACCAGAGGG
>NW_026602524.1:12500-15629 GCF_029448725.1 Salvelinus fontinalis | reverse complement strand
TCAGTTAGAGGAGAGGTAGAGGAACCTGATTCAAGCTCAGTTAGAGGAGAGGTAGAGGAACCTGATTCAAGCTCAGTTAGAGGAGAGGTAGAGGAACCTGATTCAAGCCCAGTCAGAGGAGAGGTAGAGGAACCTGATTCAAGCCCAGTCAGAGGAGAGGTAGAGGACTTTGGTTCAAGCCCAGTTAGAGAGGTAGAGGACCCTGATTCAAGCCCAGTCAGAGGAGAGGTAGAGGACCCTGATTCAAGCTCAGTCAGAGGAGAGGTAGAGGACCCTGATTCAAGCCCAGTTAGAGGAAAGGTAGAGGAACCTGATTCAAGCCCAGTTAGAGGAAAGGTAGAGGAACCTGATTCAAGCCCAGTTAGAGGAAAGGTAGAGGAACCTGATTCAAGCCCAGTCAGAGGAGAGGTAGAGGAACCTGATTCAAGCCCAGTCAGAGGAGAGGTAGAGGACCCTGATTCAAGCCCAGTTAGAGGAAAGGTAGAGGAACCTGATTCAAGCCCAGTCAGAGGAGAGGTAGAGGAACCTGATTCAAGCCCAGTCAGAGGAGAGGTAGAGGACCCTGATTCAAGCTCAGTTAGAGGAGAGGTAGAGGAACCTGATTCAAGCCCAGTCAGAGGAGAGGTAGAGGAACCTGATTCAAGCCCAGTCAGAGGAGAGGTAGAGGACTTTGGTTCAAGCCCAGTCAGAGGAGAGGTAGAGGACACTGATTCAAGTCCAGTCAGAGGAGAGGTAGAGGAACCTGATTCAAGCCCAGTCAGAGGAGAGGTAGAGGAACCTGATTCAAGCCCAGTCAGAGGAGAGGTAGAGGACCCTGATTCAAGCTCAGTCAGAGACAAGTTCAGTGAGGCAGCGCTATATGCTAATCTAGCACAATGGTGCTGGTTATACATGCACTAATTAGTTATTTGCAGCAAAATAACAGTTTGTCATTTTGTACCTGTACTGTAAGTAGCTCTTTCTGACTACAGGGTCGTGCTCCTGCCCCCAGAGCTGCCCATGCAGGTGCAACACTTGGTCATAAAGGGTATGTCTACGGGGGCAGAGTACTGGTGAGTACACCTGTTGAGTTGAACTCCTCCTCAAGCTTTGTATTGCATTGATGCAGAGACACAGAAAACCCCCCAAAACATTGCTAAGATGAATGGGATCACAGTGCTTACTGTACAGTCTAGTTTAATACTTGACTCAAGTGTGTTGACCTGTTTTGGAATGTTCAGTGGTTTGCCCTTCCTTCTACCCTTCCCTTTAGGGAACCACACCAAGTGACATTCATTGTCTAGATCTAGAATCATGGACATGGTCTGAAATGTAGGTATTTATATTTCACTCTTTCAAATGCTCATCTTTAAAACAGTCTAGTGTTTATCATAATAACAGCTTTGGTGTGTGTTTGTTTTTTAAAGACTTTTTTAACTGTTCCCTCCAAATGTCTTGTCCAGAGTGTCAACATCCACTGTGCCAGGGGGAAGGTCGTGGCACAGCCTCACTGCAGTATCTGATAACACTTTGTTTCTATTTGGTGGACTGAATGTGGACTGCAAACCAATGAGTAAGTCATTTACCCATTTAGTCCCAGTTGGATGAAAACCTTACTCGGCTGTTACTCAACAATTTGACCCTCCTAGAAAACCTTTCTGTTCCATGGAGTTCTTCCTTTCTTGTATGTGTTATGTTTCTGTAGGCGATGGATGGGTTTTAGACGTTGACACAAAGACATGGAGGGAGTTGGACCATCCAAACAACAACAAACCAAGGTAGTATCCTAGCTGACAGTTTAGCATCATGTTAAATCTAGTTCCTAATCTGATTAAACTGGTATGACTGGTATGACTCCCTGATAAAATAAAGGTTCAATCAGAATGCATTCCATTTCCATCTCAATCTGAAGTCTGTATGTGCAGATCAAGGAGTGAAGAGAAATTTAGCCTAAAATGTACAATGATTAAACAGAGTGCACATTCTCTGTACTTTGATGAAATCCCCCATTTCATTGACTTTCCCCCCTGCAGGTTGTGGCACACAGCAAGCCAAGCCAAGGACTCTGACGTGGTTGTGTTTGGGGGTAGTTGTGACTACGTCCTCCTAGGAGGAACGTATGAGAATTTGACGGTATGACGATAGCCTTCAGCCAGATCATCACAGTAGCCCTGCTTAATGTACAATCAGTGACACCTACAACTAAGTGTTTGTTTTCACATGTTTTCAGGGCCACAGCAATGATGCACTTGTTTTCCAGACCCAGCCTTATCCTCTCTTTCGGTAAACTTTCTCATAATAATCACAGATTTTATTTACGTTACATGTAATGTCCATTTTCATCGTCCCTTAATTAAAGTAGAAATCAGTTGTCGAAACAATAACACAGTGTTTTCCCCTGGCCCTGTTTTGGTATGGGGCTGGAGAGGGAGAAACCACTCAAACGTATCGACATGAATGGAAGAACTGACCATCCATCATATCAACATTATAGTTTGAACCATATTCTGAGGCTATATGGTTTGTTTAAATTCACTTTGTTTACAAGACATTGGAGTAAAACACGATTATAATCCGGGTTCTGATGGGGTACGACAGTTGAACTAAGCTCATGATGCATTTATAAGTTATAGTCTCCAAGAAGCAATGGGTAAATATCATTCATTAATATGTCCAAAACTGCATGTAGCAGCTGCTGATTTCCACTTTAAACATGTTGTTTTGTCTTACAGGATATGTGTGGACTGCATAGCAAAGAATCTGAACAACTGTAAGATGCTTCAAATCCAGCTTCCGTATCTGCCCCGGAAACTACTGGAAGCTGTACAGAGGAGAACGTCCAGGAATATATAATACATATATTGTGCATTCAGAAAGTATTCAGACACCTTGACTTTTCCCCGATTTTGTTACGTTACAGCCCTATTCTAAAATGGATTAAATCATTTTTTCCCCTCATCAATCTACACACAAAACCCCATAATGACAAAGCAAAAATAGTTTTTTTGAAATTTTAGCAAATTTATAAAAACATTTTTTTATTGAAATATCACATTTACGTAAGTATTCAGACCCTTTAGTCAGTACTATGTTGAAGTACTTTTGGAAGCGATTACAGTCTCGAGTCGTCTTGGGTAATTCTAAGGAGGG
>NW_026602524.1:0-7500 GCF_029448725.1 Salvelinus fontinalis | reverse complement strand
GACCCGACGGTATTGTTACTGCTGGACTTTAATATGAAGTTGGTCCCCCCTTTTCTGCTTTAACAGCCTCCACTCTTCTGAGAAGGCTTTCCACTAGATGTTGGAACATTTTGTGGGGACTTTCTTCCATTCCGCCGCAAGAGCATTAGTGAGGTTGGGCACTGATGTTGGCTGATTAGGCCTGGCTCACAGTCGGTGTTCTAATTCATCCCAAAGGTGTTCGATGTGGTTAAGGTCAGGGCTCTGTGTAGGCCAGTCAAGTTCTTCCACATCGATCTCGACAAACCACTTCTGTATGGACCTCGCTTTGTGCACAGGGGCATTTTTATCATGCTGACACAGGAAAGGGCCTTCCCCAAACTGTTGCCACAAAGTTGAAAGCACAGAATCATCTAGAAGGTCATTGTATTAAGATTTCCCTTCACTGGAACTATGGGGCCTGAACCATGAAAAACAGCCCCAGACCATTATTCCTCCTCCATCAAACCTTACAGTTGGCACTATGCATTCGGGCAGGTAGCATTCTCCTGGCATCTGTCAAACCCAGATCCGTCCATTGGACTGCCAGATGGTGAAGTGTGATCCGTCGCTCCAGAGAATGCGTTTCCACTGCTCCAGAGTCCCCTTGATGGCGAGCTTTACACCACTCCAGCCGATGCTTGGCATTGCGCATGGTGATCTTAGGCATGTGTGCGGCTGCTAGGCCGTGGAAACACATTTCATGAAGCTCCCGACGAACACGTTATTGTGCTGACATTGCTTCCAAATGCAGTTTGGAACTCAGTAGTGAGTGTTGCAACTGAGGAAAGACGATTTTTTTCACGCTACGCACTTCAGCACTCGCCGGTCCTGTTCTATGAGCTTGTGTGGCCTACCACTTCACGACTGAGCCGTTGTTGCTCCTTGATGTTGCTCCTAACCCTAACAGCCCTTACAGTTGACCGAGGCGGGTCTAGCAGGGCAGAAATTTGACAAACTGACTTTTGGAAAGGTGTGCATCCATTGATGGTGCCACGTTGAAAGTCACTGAGCTCTTCAGTAAGGCCATTCTACTGCCAACGTTTGTCGATGGGGATTGCATGGCTGTGTGCTCGATTGTATACACCTGTCAGTAACGGGTGTCGCTGAAAAAACAGAATCCACAAATTTGAAGGGGTGTCCACATACTTTTGTATATATAGGGTATCACTAAAGGCTAGTATCCCACTGCTGTAATACTGTCATTACTTACAACTAGCCAACAGTTTTCAAAAATAGTAATATCAATTTCTAAACTTTCTAAAAATATTCTTCGCCAATTGAAGCAAGTCACACAATTTTTCTACCCATTCTAGTTGCTATTTGACCTCTGGCCCGGCTACAACATTGATGACAATAGTACTGTTAATATGACCAGCATGGCATATAGCTCCCCTCAGCCCCCTCTGACCTCTGACTAGATAAACAATACCACTCGTTTAAAACAATGCAGGCAAAACATAACTAAAATCTCACATCTCTCCAAGACAGAACAAAACATCAGTATCAATAATCCAAAGAAATGTGATATTGTGTGTGTGTGTGTGAGTGAGTGAGTGAGTGAGTGAGTGAGTGAGTGAGTGAGTGAGTGAGTGAGTGAGTGAGTGAGTGAGTGAGTGAGTGAGTGAGTGAGTGAGTGAGTGAGTGAGTGAGTGAGTGAGTGAGTGTGTGTGTGTGTGTGTGTGTGTGTGTGGGAGTAGACAGTGGTGTCTGTTATTCACACACAGGGAAGCAGTCAAGGCCAGAGAAGCATACACACATCCGTCCTACTCCAGTCTCCCTGCATCCAGCCCCTATCCCCACAGCATCAAACGCACCACACTCACACAGGTACACACACACGATACACTCCCACACACGCACGCACACGCACACAGAGCAAGAGAGGTAAACAGGCACCATCTAGTGCTTTGCTCAGGAAAATTCTCTGAGATAGAAATGCAGAGAACCATGTGTCAAACTACATTGTTTTATACATCTGTTAAACTAGTTTTATATATCTGTTAAACTTGTTTTATATATCTGTTAAACTAGTTTTATATATCTATTAAACTTGTTTTATATATCTGTTAAACTAGTTTTATATATCTATTAAACTTGTTTTATATATCTGTTACACTTTTTATATATCTGTTACACTTTTTTATGTATCTGTTAATCTTGTTTTATATATATATTAAACTTGTTTTGTATATCTATTAAACTTTTTGTATATATCTGTTAATCTTGTTTTATATACAGTATATATTAAACTTGTTTTATATACATATTAAACTTGTTTTATTCATCTATTAAACTTGTTTTGTACATCTATTAAACTTGATATATATATATTTCAGTTAATCTTGTATTGTTTTTTCTATTAAACATGTTTTTTAATCAATTGTATCACTGTGCTTTAACATGCATTCATCAGAGAAACATGTTCTGTTTGAATGAACAAAACTTGAAATACTAATATGTGTCAAATGTATGGAACATTTCTCATCCCTCAGTAAGATTTCATAAGTAACACAAATTACCACCAGCAAAACTAAATTATACATCAGACATTTTTATATCAAAATATAATGTGTAAATTAAATTAAATTAAATAAAAATGTCCCCAATAATAATACACTATTATGTTTCAGTTTCTCTTTTACATCTAATGAAAATCACATGCGTTGTTAAGAAAGGAGAAACTACAAGTTTTCCCAGACATCTTCTCAGGGTTGTATAATTCAACAGACTACAAAATGAGCACAACAAATGGCCACATTTTGACCCAGACATGTGTTATTACTGATGTGAAACAGTGTTGAAGTATATCCACAAGCTTTTACTGAGTCCCAAATGTCACCATACACCATTTATAGTGCACTACTTTTGACCAGAGCCCTATGCCAAAAGTAATGCACTACATAGAGAATGGGCCCTGGGTCAATAGCACTGCACTACATAGGGATGCATCCTTTGTCTCTGAACCTGTTGCAGCCAGACAGTAATTCTATCTTAGGGTCACCTACAGTAACAGAGATGCAGCCAGACAGTAATTCTATCTTAGGGTCACCTACAATAACAAACAAGATTTAAAACATTTGCCTTCCGTTGTGTTTCAAAATACGATTGAACTGAATCATGTTACACATGACCACGGCAGCGGAATTATGTTTTGGGGTGGGGGTGTTATCGAGGGGATGGGACATGTTTTGGGGTGGGGGTGTTATCGAGGGGGGTGGGACATGTTTTGGGGTGGGGGTGTTATCGAGGGGGGCGGGAATATGTTTTGGGGTGGGGGTGTTATCGACGGGGGTGGGAAAATGTTTTGGGGTGGGGGTGTTATCGACGGTGGCGGGAATATGTTTTGGGGTGGGGTTGTTATCGACGGGGGTGGGAAAATGTTTTGGGGTGGGGGGTGTTATCGACGGTGGCGGGAATATGTTTTGGGGTGGGGTTGTTATCGAGGGGGGCGGGAAAATGTTTTGGGGTGGGGGTGTTATCGACAGGGGTTTGAATATGTTTTGGGGTGGGGGTGTTATCGAGGGGGGCGGGAATATGTTTTGGGGTGGGGGTGTTATCGAGGGGGGCGGGAATATGTTTTGGGGTGGGGGGTGTTATCGAGGGGGGCGGGAATATGTTTTGGGGTGGGGGGTGTTATCGACGGGGGTTTGAATATGTTTTGGGGTGGGGGTGTTATCGACGGGGGTTTGAATATGTTTTGGGGTGCGGGTGTTATCGACGGGGGTTTGAATATGTTTTGGGGTGGGGGTGTTATCGAGGGGGGCGGGAATATGTTTTGGGGTGGGGGTGTTATCGAGGGGGGCGGGAATATGTTTTGGGGTGGGGGGTGTTATCGAGGGGGGCGGGAATATGTTTTGGGGTGGGGGGTGTTATCGACGGGGGCTTGAATATGTTTTGGGGTGGGGGTGTTATCGAAGGGGGCTTGAATATGTTTTGGGGTGGGGGTGTTATCGAAGGGGGCTTGAATATGTTTTGGGGTGGGGGTGTTATCGACGGGGGCTTGAATATGTTTTGGGGTGGGGGTGTTATCGACGGGGGCGGGAAAAGTGGGCATTTTTATCCCCTCTTTGCTGAGGAGTAATTTTCTTTGCTCGTACAGGAGCAATAAAGGCCACTCATTTGGTGGAGTATTAATCATGTTTTATTGTGATTTATCAGGGGTTGATGCAGCAGCCACAGCACTACTATGTACGCTGCTACTGTATGAACGTGACCAACCTATAATGTCATCACGAATAGTGAGGGGTGGATGGAGGCTTGGTGGAAACTTTGATGAACACTGCCTAGTGTGTGTGTGTGTGTCAATCTGTCTCACTAAATGAGGAGAGAATAAAATATTTCAAAGCTCATTGGGATGAACCAAATGTTCAACAATGTCTAACCCTAACCCAACTACATCTGACCCTAACCCAACTATATCTGACCCTAACCCAACTATATGTGACCCTAACCCTAACCCAACTACATCTAACCCTAACCCAACTATATCTGACCCTAACCCAACTACATCTGACCCTAACCCAACTATATCTGACCCTAACCCAACTATATGTGACCCTAACCCTAACCCAACTATATGTGACCCTAACCCTAACCCAACTATATCTGACCCTAACCCAACTATATCTGACCCTAACCCAACTACATCTGACCCTAACGCAACTATATCTAACCATAAGCCAACTATATCTGACTCTAACCCTAACCCAACTATATCTAACCCTAACCCAACTATATCTTACCCTAACCCAACTATATATACAACTATATATAACCCTAACCCAAATACATCTGACCCTAACCCAACTCTATCTGATCCTAACCCTAACCCAACTATATCTGACCCTAACGCAACTATATCTGACCCTAACGCAACTATATCTAACCCTAACCCAAATATATCTGACTCTAACCCTAACCCAACTATATCGAACCCTAACCCAACTATATCTGACCCTAACCCAACTATATCTGATCCTAACCCTAACCCAACTATATCTGACACTAACCAAACTATATCTGACCCTAAACCCAACCCAAATATACCTGACCCTAACCAAACTATATCTGACCCTAAACCCTAACCAAACTATATCTGACCCTAACCCAAATATATCTTACCCTAACCCAACTATATCTGACCCTGGACCTAACCAACTATATCGGACCCTAACCCAACTACATCTGACCCTAACCCAACTATATCTGACCCTAAACCAACTTTATCTGACCATAACCCAACTATATCTGACCCTAACCATAACCCAACAACATCTAACCCTAGCCCAACTATATCTGACCCTAACCCAACCATATCTGAACTTAAACCTAACCCAACTGTATCTGACCCTAAACCTAACCCAACTATATTTGACCCTAAACCAACTATATCTGACCCTAACGCAACTATATCTGACCCTAACCCAACTATATCTAACCCTTGCCCAACTATATCTAACCCAAACCCAACTATATCTGACCCTAACCCAACTATATCTGACCCTAACCCAACTATATCTGACCCTAAACCTAACCCAACTCTACCTGGCACTAACCTAACTATATCTGACCCTAAACCTAACCCAATTATACCTGACCATCAGCCAACTATATCTGACCCTAAACCTAACCCAACCAGACCTGACCCTAACCCAACTGTGTCTGACCCTAACCCAAATCTTCCTGACCCGAACAAAACTATATCTGACCCTAACCCAACTATATCTGACCCTAAAGCAACTATATCTGACCTTAACCCTAACCCAACTATATCTAACCCTAACCCAAATATATCTGACCCGAACCCAACTATATCTAACCCTAACCCTTACCCAACTATATCTGACCCTAACCCAACTATATCTGACCCGAACCCAACTATATCTGACCCGAACCCAACTATATCTGACCCTAAACCTAACACAACTAGACCTGACCCTAACCCAACTTTAACTGATACTAAACCTAACCCAATTATTCCTGAACATAACCCAACTATATCGACCCTAACCCAACTATATCTGTCCCTAACCCTAGCCCAACTATATCTGACCCTAACCCAACCATATCTGAACTTAAACCTAACCCAACTATATCTGACCCTAAACCTAACCCAACTATATTTGACCCTAAACCTAACCCAACTATATCTGACCCTGACTCTAAACCTAACCCAACTATATTTGACCCTAAACCCAACCCAATTATATCTGACCCTGACTCTAAACCTAACCCAACTATATCTGACCCTAAACCTAACTCAATCTGACCCTGACTCTAAACCTAACCCAACTATATCTGACCCTAAACCTAACCCAACTATATCTGACCCTGACTCTAAACCTAACCCAACTATATCTGACCCTAAACCTAACCCAACTATATTTGACCCTAAACCTAACCCAACTATATCTGACCCTGACTCTAAACCTAACCCAACTATTTTTGACCCTAAACCCAACCCAATTATATCTGAACCTGACTCTAAACCTAACCCAACTATATCTGATCCTAAACCTAACTCAATCTGACCCTGACTCTAAATCTAACCCAACTATATCTGATCCTAAACCTAACTCAATCTGACCCTGACTCTAAATCTAACCCAACTATAACCCAACTATATCTGCTGAACACACAGGTTAGGCTACTATACTGAATGATCTACTGAAGTATATACCAACCTTAGATCTCTCTTGATAATAAACCTGGAAAGAAAATACCCCTCGAAAAATAGATTTGAGGTTAATTTAGGTCAAGATATGACTAATACAATATTTATCCATCTATATTTTTCCTGTCAGCTTTTACGTACACTCCAGACTTATCTAAACTAGATCTAGAAGAACACTTATAAATCCAGAGAGGGAGAATGGTCTCCATCTCTACCAACCCCTCTGATACACCACACACCACACACAGACATACACATATACACACAGACATACACATATACACACAGACATACACATATACACACAGACATACACATATACAGACATACACATATACAGACATACACATATACACACAGACATACACATATACAGACATACACATATACAGACATACACATATACAGACATACACATATACAGACATACACATACACAGACATACACATATACAGACATACACACACACAGACATACACATATACAGACATACACATATACAGACATACACCACACACAGACATACACATATACAGACATACACATATACAGACATACACATATACAGACATACACATATACAGACATACACATACACAGACATACACATATACAGACATTCACATATACAGACATACACATACACAGACATACACATATACAGACATACACATATACAGACATACACATATACAGACATACACCACACACAGACATACACATATACAGACATACACATATACAGACATACACATACACAGACATACACATATACAGACATACACACACACAGACATACACATAT
>NW_026602523.1:0-15658 GCF_029448725.1 Salvelinus fontinalis | reverse complement strand
AACATGATTTAGAGCTTGTTTTTGGAAAAGTGTTCATTTCTGTATTTCAACATGATTTGGAGCTTGTTTCTGGAAAAGTGTAAATTTCTCTATTTCAACATGATTTGGAGCTTGTTTTTGAAAAGTGCTTATTTCTGTGTTTCAACATGATTTAGAGCTTGTTTTTGGAAAAGTGTTTATTTCTGTATTTCAATGTTGCAACTTGCTGAAAACTGTCCACAGTGTTCCTATCATCCTGATAAAACAGTACTGAAATAAAATGTACTTACAGAGTGCATCAAACATGATTTAGAGCTTGTTTTTGGAAAAGTGTTCATTTCTGTATTTCAACATGATTTGGAGCTTGTTTTTGGAAAAGTGTAAATTTCTCTATTTCAACATGATTTGGAGCTTGTTTTTGAAAAGTGCTTATTTCTGTGTTTCAACATGATTTAGAGCTTGTTTTTGGAAAAGTGTTTATTTCTGTATTTCAATGTTGCAACTTGCTGAAAACTGTCCACAGTGTTCATATCATCCTGATAAAACAGTACTGAAATAAAATTTACTTACAGGGTGCATCAAACATGATTTAGAGCTTGTTTTTGGAAAAGTGTTCATTTCTGTATTTCAACATGATTTGGAGCTTGTTTTTGGAAAAGTGTAAATTTCTCTATTTCAACATGATTTGGAGCTTGTTTTTGAAAAGTGTAAATTTCTGTGTTTCAACATGATTTAGAGCTTGTTTTTGGAAAAGTGTTTATTTCTGTATTTCAATGTTGCAACTTGCTGAAAACTGTCCACAGTGTTCCTATCATCCTGATAAAACAGTACTGAAATAAAATTTACTTACAGGGTGCATCAAACATGATTTAGAGCTTGTTTTTGGAAAAGTGTTCATTTCTGTATTTCAACATGATTTGGAGCTTGTTTTTGGAAAAGTGTAAATTTCTCTATTTCAACATGATTTGGAGCTTGTTTTTGAAAAGTGCTTATTTCTGTGTTTCAACATGATTTAGAGCTTGTTTTTGGAAAAGTGTTTATTTCTGTATTTCAATGTTGCAACTTGCTGAAAACTGTCCACAGTGTTCCTATCATCCTGATAAAACAGTACTGAAATAAAATTTACTTACAGGGTGCATCAAACATGATTTAGAGCTTGTTTTTGGAAAAGTGTTCATTTCTGTATTTCAACATGATTTGGAGCTTGTTTTTGGAAAAGTGTAAATTTCTCTATTTCAACATGATTTGGAGCTTGTTTTTGAAAAGTGCTTATTTCTGTGTTTCAACATGATTTAGAGCTTGTTTTTGGAAAAGTGTTTATTTCTGTATTTCAATGTTGCAACTTGCTGAAAACTGTCCACAGTGTTCCTATCATCCTGATAAAACAGTACTGAAATAAAATTTACTTACAGGGTGCATCAAACATGATTTAGAGCTTGTTTTTGGAAGAGTGTTCATTTCTGTATTTCAACATGATTTGGAGCTTGTTTTTGGAAAAGTGTAAATTTCTCTATTTCAACATGATTTGGAGCTTGTTTTTGAAAAGTGCTTATTTCTGTGTTTCAACATGATTTAGAGCTTGTTTTTGGAAAAGTGTTTATTTCTGTATTTCAATGTTGCAACTTGCTGAAAACTGTCCACAGTGTTCCTATCATCCTGATAAAACAGTACTGAAATAAAATTTACTTACAGGGTGCATCAAACATGATTTAGAGCTTGTTTTTGGAAAAGTGTTCATTTCTGTATTTCAACATGATTTGGAGCTTGTTTTTGGAAAAGTGTAAATTTCTCTATTTCAACATGATTTGGAGCTTGTTTTTGAAAAGTGCTTATTTCTGTGTTTCAACATGATTTAGAGCTTGTTTTTGGAAAAGTGTTTATTTCTGTATTTCAATGTTGCAACTTGCTGAAAACTGTCCACATTGTTCCTATCATCCTGATAAAACAGTACTGAAATAAAATGTACTTACAGGGTGCATCAAACATGATTTAGAGCTTGTTTTTGGAAAAGTGTTCATTTCTGTATTTCAACATGATTTGGAGCTTGTTTTGGAAAAGTGTAAATTTCTCTATTTCAACATGATTTGGAGCTTGTTTTTGAAAAGTGCTTATTTCTGTGTTTCAACATGATTTAGAGCTTGTTTTTGGAAAAGTGTTTATTTCTGTATTTCAATGTTGCAACTTGCTGAAAACTGTCCACAGTGTTCCTATCATCCTGATAAAACAGTCCTGAAATAAAATTTACTTACAGGGTATATCAAACATGATTTAGAGCTTGTTTTTGGAAAAGTGTTCATTTCTGTATTTCAAAATGATTTGGAGCTTGTTTTTGGAAAAGTGTAAATTTCTCTATTTCAACATGATTTGGAGCTTGTTTTTGAAAAGTGCTTATTTCTGTGTTTCAACATGATTTAGAGCTTGTTTTTGGAAAAGTGTTTATTTCTGTATTTCAATGTTGCAACTTGCTGAAAACTGTCCACAGTGTTCCTATCATCCTGATAAAACAGTACTGAAATAAAATTTACTTACAGGGTGCATCAAACATGATTTAGAGCTTGTTTTTGGAAAAGTGTTCATTTCTGTATTTCAACATGATTTGGAGCTTGTTTTTGGAAAAGTGTAAATTTCTCTATTTCAACATGATTTGGAGCTTGTTTTTGAAAAGTGCTTATTTCTGTGTTTCAACATGATTTAGAGCTTGTTTTTGGAAAAGTGTTTATTTCTGTATTTCAATGTTGCAACTTGCTGAAAACTGTCCACAGTGTTCCTATCATCCTGATAAAACAGTACTGAAATAAAATTTACTTACAGGGTGCATCAAACATGATTTAGAGCTTGTTTTTGGAAAAGTGTTCATTTCTGTATTTCAACATGATTTGGAGCTTGTTTTGGAAAAGTGTAAATTTCTCTATTTCAACATGATTTGGAGCTTGTTTTTGAAAAGTGCTTATTTCTGTGTTTCAACATGATTTAGAGCTTGTTTTTGGAAAAGTGTTTATTTCTGTATTTCAATGTTGCAACTTGCTGAAAACTGTCCACAGTGTTCCTATCATCCTGATAAAACAGTACTGAAATAAAATTTACTTACAGGGTATATCAAACATGATTTAGAGCTTGTTTTTGGAAAAGTGTTCATTTCTGTATTTCAACATGATTTGGAGCTTGTTTTTGGAAAAGTGTAAATTTCTCTATTTCAACATGATTTGGAGCTTGTTTTTGAAAAGTGCTTATTTCTGTGTTTCAACATGATTTAGAGCTTGTTTTTGGAAAAGTGTTTATTTCTGTATTTCAATGTTGCAACTTGCTGAAAACTGTCCACAGTGTTCCTATCATCCTGATAAAACAGTACTGAAATAAAATTTACTTACAGGGTGCATCAAACATGATTTAGAGCTTGTTTTTGGAAAAGTGTTCATTTCTGTATTTCAACATGATTTGGAGCTTGTTTTTGGAAAAGTGTAAATTTCTCTATTTCAACATGATTTGGAGCTTGTTTTTGAAAAGTGCTTATTTCTGTGTTTCAACATGATTTAGAGCTTGTTTTTGGAAAAGTGTTTATTTCTGTATTTCAATGTTGCAACTTGCTGAAAACTGTCCACAGTGTTCCTATCATCCTGATAAAACAGTACTGAAATAAAATTTACTTACAGGGTGCATCAAACATGATTTAGAGCTTGTTTTTGGAAAAGTGTTCATTTCTGTATTTCAACATGATTTGGAGCTTGTTTTGGAAAAGTGTAAATTTCTCTATTTCAACATGATTTGGAGCTTGTTTTTGAAAAGTGCTTATTTCTGTGTTTCAACATGATTTAGAGCTTGTTTTTGGAAAAGTGTTTATTTCTGTATTTCAATGTTGCAACTTGCTGAAAACTGTCCACAGTGTTCCTATCATCCTGATAAAACAGTACTGAAATAAAATTTACTTACAGGGTGCATCAAACACGATTTAGAGCTTGTTTTTGGAAAAGTGTTCATTTCTGTATTTCAACATGATTTGGAGCTTGTTTTTGGAAAAGTGTAAATTTCTCTATTTCAACATGATTTGGAGCTTGTTTTTGAAAAGTGCTTATTTCTGTGTTTCAACATGATTTAGAGCTTGTTTTTGGAAAAGTGTTTATTTCTGTATTTCAATGTTGCAACTTGCTGAAAACTGTCCACAGTGTTCCTATCATCCTGATAAAACAGTACTGAAATAAAATTTACTTACAGGGTGCATCAAACATGATTTAGAGCTTGTTTTTGGAAAAGTGTTCATTTCTGTATTTCAACATGATTTGGAGCTTGTTTTTGGAAAAGTGTAAATTTCTCTATTTCAACATGATTTGGAGCTTGTTTTTGAAAAGTGCTTATTTCTGTGTTTCAACATGATTTAGAGCTTGTTTTTGGAAAAGTGTTTATTTCTGTATTTCAATGTTGCAACTTGCTGAAAACTGTCCACAGTGTTCCTATCATCCTGATAAAACAGTACTGAAATAAAATTTACTTACAGAGTGCATCAAACATGATTTAGAGCTTGTTTATGGAAAAGTGTTTATTTCTGTATTTCAACATGATTTGGAGCTTGTTTTTGGAAAAGTGTAAATTTCTCTATTTCAACATGATTTGGAGCTTGTTTTTGAAAAGTGCTTATTTCTGTGTTTCAACATGATTTAGAGCTTGTTTTTGGAAAAGTGTTTATTTCTGTATTTCAATGTTGCAACTTGCTGAAAACTGTCCACAGTGTTCCTATCATCCTGATAAAACAGTACTGAAATAAAATTTACTTACAGGGTGTAATGACGGTCCTCCTCCTCTTCATCCGAAGAGGAGGAGCAGGGATTGAACCAAGGTGCAGCGCGTTGAAATGACATGATGAATTTATTTAACAAGACAAAACGAACTATACTTGAAAATGATACAAAATAACAAAACGAAAGTAGACAGACCTGAACTACGAACTTACATACAACGTGAAGAACGAAATGAACAGGAACAGACTACATGAAATGAACAAACCGTATACAGTCCCGTATGGTGCAAACATAGACACAGACACAGGAGACAACCACCCACAAACAAACAGTGTGAATGCCCTACCTAAATATGACTCTTGATTAGAGGAAAATGCAAACCACCTGCCTCTAATCAAGAGCCATACCAGGCAAACCAAAACCAACATAGAAACGAATAACATAGACTGCCCACCCAAAACACATGCCCTGACCATAAACACATAAAAACAACATAAAACAGGTCAGGACTGTTACACAGGGTGCATCAAACATGATTTAGAGCTTGTTTTTGGAAGAGTGTTCATTTCTGTATTTCAACATGATTTGGAGCTTGTTTTTGGAAAAGTGTAAATTTCTCTATTTCAACATGATTTGGAGCTTGTTTTTGAAAAGTGCTTATTTCTGTGTTTCAACATGATTTAGAGCTTGTTTTTGGAAAAGTGTTTATTTCTGTATTTCAATGTTGCAACTTGCTGAAAACTGTCCACAGTGTTCCTATCATCCTGATAAAACAGTACTGAAATAAAATTTACTTACAGGGTGCATCAAACATGATTTAGAGCTTGTTTTTGGAAAAGTGTTCATTTCTGTATTTCAACATGATTTGGAGCTTGTTTTGGAAAAGTGTAAATTTCTCTATTTCAACATGATTTGGAGCTTGTTTTTGAAAAGTGCTTATTTCTGTGTTTCAACATGATTTAGAGCTTGTTTTTGGAAAAGTGTTTATTTCTGTATTTCAATGTTGCAACTTGCTGAAAACTGTCCACAGTGTTCCTATCATCCTGATAAAACAGTACTGAAATAAAATTTACTTACAGAGTGCATCAAACATGATTTAGAGCTTGTTTATGGAAAAGTGTTTATTTCTGTATTTCAACATGATTTGGAGCTTGTTTTTGGAAAAGTGTAAATTTCTCTATTTCAACATGATTTGGAGCTTGTTTTTGAAAAGTGCTTATTTCTGTGTTTCAACATGATTTAGAGCTTGTTTTTGGAAAAGTGTTTATTTCTGTATTTCAATGTTGCAACTTGCTGAAAACTGTCCACAGTGTTCCTATCATCCTGATAAAACAGTACTGAAATAAAATTTACTTACAGGGTGCATCAAACACGATTTAGAGCTTGTTTTTGGAAAAGTGTTCATTTCTGTATTTCAACATGATTTGGAGCTTGTTTTTGGAAAAGTGTAAATTTCTCTATTTCAACATGATTTGGAGCTTGTTTTTGAAAAGTGCTTATTTCTGTGTTTCAACATGATTTAGAGCTTGTTTTTGGAAAAGTGTTCATTTCTGTATTTCAACATGATTTGGAGCTTGTTTTGGAAAAGTGTAAATTTCTCTATTTCAACATGATTTGGAGCTTGTTTTTGAAAAGTGCTTATTTCTGTGTTTCAACATGATTTAGAGCTTGTTTTTGGAAAAGTGTTTATTTCTGTATTTCAATGTTGCAACTTGCTGAAAACTGTCCACAGTGTTCCTATCATCCTGATAAAACAGTACTGAAATAAAATTTACTTACAGAGTGCATCAAACATGATTTAGAGCTTGTTTATGGAAAAGTGTTTATTTCTGTATTTCAACATGATTTGGAGCTTGTTTTTGGAAAAGTGTAAATTTCTCTATTTCAACATGATTTGGAGCTTGTTTTTGAAAAGTGCTTATTTCTGTGTTTCAACATGATTTAGAGCTTGTTTTTGGAAAAGTGTTTATTTCTGTATTTCAATGTTGCAACTTGCTGAAAACTGTCCACAGTGTTCCTATCATCCTGATAAAACAGTACTGAAATAAAATTTACTTACAGAGTGCATCAAACATGATTTAGAGCTTGTTTATGGAAAAGTGTTTATTTCTGTATTTCAACATGATTTGGAGCTTGTTTTTGGAAAAGTGTAAATTTCTCTATTTCAACATGATTTGGAGCTTGTTTTTGAAAAGTGCTTATTTCTGTGTTTCAACATGATTTAGAGCTTGTTTTTGGAAAAGTGTTTATTTCTGTATTTCAATGTTGCAACTTGCTGAAAACTGTCCACAGTGTTCCTATCATCCTGATAAAACAGTACTGAAATAAAATTTACTTACAGGGTGCATCAAACACGATTTAGAGCTTGTTTTTGGAAAAGTGTTCATTTCTGTATTTCAACATGATTTGGAGCTTGTTTTTGGAAAAGTGTAAATTTCTCTATTTCAACATGATTTGGAGCTTGTTTTTGAAAAGTGCTTATTTCTGTGTTTCAACATGATTTAGAGCTTGTTTTTGGAAAAGTGTTTATTTCTGTATTTCAATGTTGCAACTTGCTGAAAACTGTCCACAGTGTTCCTATCATCCTGATAAAACAGTACTGAAATAAAATTTACTTACAGGGTGCATCAAACATGATTTAGAGCTTGTTTTTGGAAAAGTGTTCATTTCTGTATTTCAACATGATTTGGAGCTTGTTTTTGGAAAAGTGTAAATTTCTCTATTTCAACATGATTTGGAGCTTGTTTTTGAAAAGTGCTTATTTCTGTGTTTCAACATGATTTAGAGCTTGTTTTTGGAAAAGTGTTTATTTCTGTATTTCAATGTTGCAACTTGCTGAAAACTGTCCACAGTGTTCCTATCATCCTGATAAAACAGTACTGAAATAAAATTTACTTACAGAGTGCATCAAACATGATTTAGAGCTTGTTTATGGAAAAGTGTTTATTTCTGTATTTCAACATGATTTGGAGCTTGTTTTTGGAAAAGTGTAAATTTCTCTATTTCAACATGATTTGGAGCTTGTTTTTGAAAAGTGCTTATTTCTGTGTTTCAACATGATTTAGAGCTTGTTTTTGGAAAAGTGTTTATTTCTGTATTTCAATGTTGCAACTTGCTGAAAACTGTCCACAGTGTTCCTATCATCCTGATAAAACAGTACTGAAATAAAATTTACTTACAGAGTGCATCAAACATGATTTAGAGCTTGTTTATGGAAAAGTGTTTATTTCTGTATTTCAACATGATTTGGAGCTTGTTTTTGGAAAAGTGTAAATTTCTCTATTTCAACATGATTTGGAGCTTGTTTTTGAAAAGTGCTTATTTCTGTGTTTCAACATGATTTAGAGCTTGTTTTTGGAAAAGTGTTTATTTCTGTATTTCAATGTTGCAACTTGCTGAAAACTGTCCACAGTGTTCCTATCATCCTGATAAAACAGTACTGAAATAAAATTTACTTACAGGGTGCATCAAACACGATTTAGAGCTTGTTTTTGGAAAAGTGTTCATTTCTGTATTTCAACATGATTTGGAGCTTGTTTTTGGAAAAGTGTAAATTTCTCTATTTCAACATGATTTGGAGCTTGTTTTTGAAAAGTGCTTATTTCTGTGTTTCAACATGATTTAGAGCTTGTTTTTGGAAAAGTGTTTATTTCTGTATTTCAATGTTGCAACTTGCTGAAAACTGTCCACAGTGTTCCTATCATCCTGATAAAACAGTACTGAAATAAAATTTACTTACAGGGTGCATCAAACATGATTTAGAGCTTGTTTTTGGAAAAGTGTTCATTTCTGTATTTCAACATGATTTGGAGCTTGTTTTTGGAAAAGTGTAAATTTCTCTATTTCAACATGATTTGGAGCTTGTTTTTGAAAAGTGCTTATTTCTGTGTTTCAACATGATTTAGAGCTTGTTTTTGGAAAAGTGTTTATTTCTGTATTTCAATGTTGCAACTTGCTGAAAACTGTCCACAGTGTTCCTATCATCCTGATAAAACAGTACTGAAATAAAATTTACTTACAGGGTGCATCAAACATGATTTAGAGCTTGTTTTTGGAAAAGTGTTCATTTCTGTATTTCAACATGATTTGGAGCTTGTTTTTGGAAAAGTTTAAATTTCTCTATTTCAACATGATTTGGAGCTTGTTTTTGAAAAGTGCTTATTTCTGTGTTTCAACATGATTTAGAGCTTGTTTTTGGAAAAGTGTTTATTTCTGTATTTCAATGTTGCAACTTGCTGAAAACTGTCCACAGTGTTCCTATCATCCTGATAAAACAGTACTGAAATAAAATTTACTTACAGGGTGCATCAAACATGATTTAGAGCTTGTTTATGGAAAAGTGTTCATTTCTGTATTTCAACATGATTTGGAGCTTGTTTTTGGAAAAGTGTAAATTTCTCTATTTCAACATGATTTGGAGCTTGTTTTTGAAAAGTGCTTATTTCTGTGTTTCAACATGATTTAGAGCTTGTTTTTGGAAAAGTGTTTATTTCTGTATTTCAATGTTGCAACTTGCTGAAAACTGTCCACAGTGTTCCTATCATCCTGATAAAACAGTACTGAAATAAAATTTACTTACAGGGTGCATCAAACACGATTTAGAGCTTGTTTTTGGAAAAGTGTTCATTTCTGTATTTCAACATGATTTGGAGCTTGTTTTTGGAAAAGTGTAAATTTCTCTATTTCAACATGATTTGGAGCTTGTTTTTGAAAAGTGCTTATTTCTGTGTTTCAACATGATTTAGAGCTTGTTTTTGGAAAAGTGTTTATTTCTGTATTTCAATGTTGCAACTTGCTGAAAACTGTCCACAGTGTTCCTATCATCCTGATAAAACAGTACTGAAATAAAATTTACTTACAGGGTGCATCAAACATGATTTAGAGCTTGTTTTTGGAAAAGTGTTCATTTCTGTATTTCAACATGATTTGGAGCTTGTTTTTGGAAAAGTGTAAATTTCTCTATTTCAACATGATTTGGAGCTTGTTTTTGAAAAGTGCTTATTTCTGTGTTTCAACATGATTTAGAGCTTGTTTTTGGAAAAGTGTTTATTTCTGTATTTCAATGTTGCAACTTGCTGAAAACTGTCCACAGTGTTCCTATCATCCTGATAAAACAGTACTGAAATAAAATTTACTTACAGGGTGCATCAAACATGATTTAGAGCTTGTTTTTGGAAAAGTGTTCATTTCTGTATTTCAACATGATTTGGAGCTTGTTTTTGGAAAAGTGTAAATTTCTCTATTTCAACATGATTTGGAGCTTGTTTTTGAAAAGTGCTTATTTCTGTGTTTCAACATGATTTAGAGCTTGTTTTTGGAAAAGTGTTTATTTCTGTATTTCAATGTTGCAACTTGCTGAAAACTGTCCACAGTGTTCCTATCATCCTGATAAAACAGTACTGAAATAAAATTTACTTACAGGGTGCATCAAACATGATTTAGAGCTTGTTTTTGGAAAAGTGTTCATTTCTGTATTTCAACATGATTTGGAGCTTGTTTTTGGAAAAGTGTAAATTTCTCTATTTCAACATGATTTGGAGCTTGTTTTTGAAAAGTGCTTATTTCTGTGTTTCAACATGATTTAGAGCTTGTTTTTGGAAAAGTGTTTATTTCTGTATTTCAATGTTGCAACTTGCTGAAAACTGTCCACAGTGTTCCTATCATCCTGATAAAACAGTACTGAAATAAAATTTACTTACAGGGTGCATCAAACATGATTTAGAGCTTGTTTTTGGAAAAGTGTTCATTTCTGTATTTCAACATGATTTGGAGCTTGTTTTTGGAAAAGTGTAAATTTCTCTATTTCAACATGATTTGGAGCTTGTTTTTGAAAAGTGCTTATTTCTGTGTTTCAACATGATTTAGAGCTTGTTTTTGGAAAAGTGTTTATTTCTGTATTTCAATGTTGCAACTTGCTGAAAACTGTCCACAGTGTTCCTATCATCCTGATAAAACAGTACTGAAATAAAATTTACTTACAGGGTGCATCAAACATGATTTAGAGCTTGTTTTTGGAAAAGTGTTCATTTCTGTATTTCAACATGATTTGGAGCTTGTTTTGGAAAAGTGTAAATTTCTCTATTTCAACATGATTTGGAGCTTGTTTTTGAAAAGTGCTTATTTCTGTGTTTCAACATGATTTAGAGCTTGTTTTTGGAAAAGTGTTTATTTCTGTATTTCAATGTTGCAACTTGCTGAAAACTGTCCACAGTGTTCCTATCATCCTGATAAAACAGTACTGAAATAAAATTTACTTACAGGGTATATCAAACATGATTTAGAGCTTGTTTTTGGAAAAGTGTTCATTTCTGTATTTCAACATGATTTGGAGCTTGTTTTTGGAAAAGTGTAAATTTCTCTATTTCAACATGATTTGGAGCTTGTTTTTGAAAAGTGCTTATTTCTGTGTTTCAACATGATTTAGAGCTTGTTTTTGGAAAAGTGTTTATTTCTGTATTTCAATGTTGCAACTTGCTGAAAACTGTCCACAGTGTTCCTATCATCCTGATAAAACAGTACTGAAATAAAATTTACTTACAGGGTGCATCAAACATGATTTAGAGCTTGTTTTTGGAAAAGTGTTCATTTCTGTATTTCAACATGATTTGGAGCTTGTTTTTGGAAAAGTGTAAATTTCTCTATTTCAACATGATTTGGAGCTTGTTTTTGAAAAGTGCTTATTTCTGTGTTTCAACATGATTTAGAGCTTGTTTTTGGAAAAGTGTTTATTTCTGTATTTCAATGTTGCAACTTGCTGAAAACTGTCCACAGTGTTCCTATCATCCTGATAAAACAGTACTGAAATAAAATTTACTTACAGGGTGCATCAAACACGATTTAGAGCTTGTTTTTGGAAAAGTGTTCATTTCTGTATTTCAACATGATTTGGAGCTTGTTTTTGGAAAAGTGTAAATTTCTCTATTTCAACATGATTTGGAGCTTGTTTTTGAAAAGTGCTTATTTCTGTGTTTCAACATGATTTAGAGCTTGTTTTTGGAAAAGTGTTTATTTCTGCATTTCAATGTTGCAACTTGCTGAAAACTGTCCACAGTGTTCCTATCATCCTGATAAAACAGTACTGAAATAAAATTTACTTACAGGGTGCATCAAACATGATTTAGAGCTTGTTTTTGGAAAAGTGTTCATTTCTGTATTTCAACATGATTTGGAGCTTGTTTTTGGAAAAGTGTAAATTTCTCTATTTCAACATGATTTGGAGCTTGTTTTTGAAAAGTGCTTATTTCTGTGTTTCAACATGATTTAGAGCTTGTTTTTGGAAAAGTGTTTATTTCTGTATTTCAATGTTGCAACTTGCTGAAAACTGTCCACAGTGTTCCTATCATCCTGATAAAACAGTACTGAAATAAAATTTACTTACAGGGTGCATCAAACATGATTTAGAGCTTGTTTTTGGAAAAGTGTTCATTTCTGTATTTCAACATGATTTGGAGCTTGTTTTGGAAAAGTGTAAATTTCTCTATTTCAACATGATTTGGAGCTTGTTTTTGAAAAGTGCTTATTTCTGTGTTTCAACATGATTTAGAGCTTGTTTTTGGAAAAGTGTTTATTTCTGTATTTCAATGTTGCAACTTGCTGAAAACTGTCCACAGTGTTCCTATCATCCTGATAAAACAGTACTGAAATAAAATTTACTTACAGGGTATATCAAACATGATTTAGAGCTTGTTTTTGGAAAAGTGTTCATTTCTGTATTTCAACATGATTTGGAGCTTGTTTTTGGAAAAGTGTAAATTTCTCTATTTCAACATGATTTGGAGCTTGTTTTTGAAAAGTGCTTATTTCTGTGTTTCAACATGATTTAGAGCTTGTTTTTGGAAAAGTGTTTATTTCTGTATTTCAATGTTGCAACTTGCTGAAAACTGTCCACAGTGTTCCTATCATCCTGATAAAACAGTACTGAAATAAAATTTACTTACAGGGTGCATCAAACATGATTTAGAGCTTGTTTTTGGAAAAGTGTTCATTTCTGTATTTCAACATGATTTGGAGCTTGTTTTTGGAAAAGTGTAAATTTCTCTATTTCAACATGATTTGGAGCTTGTTTTTGAAAAGTGCTTATTTCTGTGTTTCAACATGATTTAGAGCTTGTTTTTGGAAAAGTGTTTATTTCTGTATTTCAATGTTGCAACTTGCTGAAAACTGTCCACAGTGTTCCTATCATCCTGATAAAACAGTACTGAAATAAAATTTACTTACAGGGTATATCAAACATGATTTAGAGCTTGTTTTTGGAAAAGTGTTCATTTCTGTATTTCAACATGATTTGGAGCTTGTTTTTGGAAAAGTGTAAATTTCTCTATTTCAACATGATTTGGAGCTTGTTTTTGAAAAGTGCTTATTTCTGTGTTTCAACATGATTTAGAGCTTGTTTTTGGAAAAGTGTTTATTTCTGCATTTCAATGTTGCAACTTGCTGAAAACTGTCCACAGTGTTCCTATCATCCTGATAAAACAGTACTGAAATAAAATTTACTTACAGGGTGCATCAAACATGATTTAGAGCTTGTTTTTGGAAAAGTGTTCATTTCTGTATTTCAACATGATTTGGAGCTTGTTTTGGAAAAGTGTAAATTTCTCTATTTCAACATGATTTGGAGCTTGTTTTTGAAAAGTGCTTATTTCTGTGTTTCAACATGATTTAGAGCTTGTTTTTGGAAAAGTGTTTATTTCTGTATTTCAATGTTGCAACTTGCTGAAAACTGTCCACAGTGTTCCTATCATCCTGATAAAACAGTACTGAAATAAAATTTACTTACAGGGTATATCAAACATGATTTAGAGCTTGTTTTTGGAAAAGTGTTCATTTCTGTATTTCAACATGATTTGGAGCTTGTTTTTGGAAAAGTTTAAATTTCTCTATTTCAACATGATTTGGAGCTTGTTTTTGAAAAGTGCTTATTTCTGTGTTTCAACATGATTTAGAGCTTGTTTTTGGAAAAGTGTTTATTTCTGCATTTCAATGTTGCAACTTGCTGAAAACTGTCCACAGTGTTCCTATCATCCTGATAAAACAGTACTGAAATGAAATTTACTTACAGGGTGCATCAAACATGATTTAGAGCTTGTTTTTGGAAAAGTGTTCATTTCTGTATTTCAACATGATTTGGAGCTTGTTTTTGGAAAAGTGTAAATTTCTCTATTTCAACATGATTTGGAGCTTGTTTTTGAAAAGTGCTTATTTCTGTGTTTCAACATGATTTAGAGCTTGTTTTTGGAAAAGTGTTTATTTCTGCATTTCAATGTTGCAACTTGCTGAAAACTGTCCACAGTGTTCCTATCATCCTGATAAAACAGTACTGAAATAAAATTTACTTACAGGGTATATCAAACATGATTTAGAGCTTGTTTTTGGAAAAGTGTTCATTTCTGTATTTCAACATGATTTGGAGCTTGTTTTTGGAAAAGTGTAAATTTCTCTATTTCAACATGATTTGGAGCTTGTTTTTGAAAAGTGCTTATTTCTGTGTTTCAACATGATTTAGAGCTTGTTTTTGGAAAAGTGTTTATTTCTGCATTTCAATGTTGCAACTTGCTGAAAACTGTCCACAGTGTTCCTATCATCCTGATAAAACAGTACTGAAATAAAATTTACTTACAGGGTGCATCAAACATGATTTAGAGCTTGTTTTTGGAAAAGTGTTCATTTCTGTATTTCAACATGATTTGGAGCTTGTTTTTGGAAAAGTGTAAATTTCTCTATTTCAACATGATTTGGAGCTTGTTTTTGAAAAGTGCTTATTTCTGTGTTTCAACATGATTTAGAGCTTGTTTTTGGAAAAGTGTTTATTTCTGCATTTCAATGTTGCAACTTGCTGAAAACTGTCCACAGTGTTCCTATCATCCTGATAAAACAGTACTGAAATAAAATTTACTTACAGGGTATATCAAACATGATTTAGAGCTTGTTTTTGGAAAAGTGTTCATTTCTGTATTTCAACATGATTTGGAGCTTGTTTTTGGAAAAGTTTAAATTTCTCTATTTCAACATGATTTGGAGCTTGTTTTTGAAAAGTGCTTATTTCTGTGTTTCAACATGATTTAGAGCTTGTTTTTGGAAAAGTGTTTATTTCTGCATTTCAATGTTGCAACTTGCTGAAAACTGTCCACAGTGTTCCTATCATCCTGATAAAACAGTACTGAAATGAAATTTACTTACAGGGTGCATCAAACATGATTTAGAGCTTGTTTTTGGAAAAGTGTTCATTTCTGTATTTCAACATGATTTGGAGCTTGTTTTTGGAAAAGTGTAAATTTCTCTATTTCAACATGATTTGGAGCTTGTTTTTGAAAAGTGCTTATTTCTGTGTTTCAACATGATTTAGAGCTTGTTTTTGGAAAAGTGTTTATTTCTGCATTTCAATGTTGCAACTTGCTGAAAACTGTCCACAGTGTTCCTATCATCCTGATAAAACAGTACTGAAATGAAATTTACTTACAGGGTGCATCAAACATGATTTAGAGCTTGTTTTTGGAAAAGTGTTCATTTCTGTATTTCAACATGATTTGGAGCTTGTTTTTGGAAAAGTGTAAATTTCTCTATTTCAACATGATTTGGAGCTTGTTTTTGAAAAGTGCTTATTTCTGTGTTTCAACATGATTTAGAGCTTGTTTTTGGAAAAGTGTTTATTTCTGTATTTCAATGTTGCAACTTGCTGAAAACTGTCCACAGTGTTCCTATCATCCTGATAAAACAGTACTGAAATAAAATTTACTTACAGGGTGCATCAAACACGATTTAGAGCTTGTTTTTGGAAAAGTGTTCATTTCTGTATTTCAACATGATTTGGAGCTTGTTTTTGGAAAAGTGTTCATTCCAGTATTTCAACATGATTTGGAGCTTGTTTTTGGAAAAGTGTAAATTTCTCTATTTCAACATGATTTGGAGCTTGTTTTTGAAAAGTGCTTATTTCTGTGTTTCAACATGATTTA
>NW_026602522.1:0-15658 GCF_029448725.1 Salvelinus fontinalis | reverse complement strand
ATTTTAGGTTGCATAAGGAGACATTTCAAAAGAGAATCCACAACTCAAAGGAGAGTACTTTGAAAATGGTTCTCTGGTATGGCACTGATCAGAGAGAACTGCTTTGTGGAACCCTGTTTTCACCTATCCAATGGTGTTAGATCAGAATTCTTGGCTGCCGATCCAATTCAAACTCATGGTCACAATCTCATGAAACACACATAGTAGGAAGTGCAGCTGGTTTAGACAGGAAACTGAGCCCAAAAGCCACTGAGCACAAACAACCACATGTATCTGTGTCAGACGACCCACAGATGGTGATGATGTTCTATTAAATGTCATTCAATAAATATTCTACATATTGCTGTCGTTAATGTATGAATTTCAGGTTTGATCCAAACAGTTGACAGAACTGGTGAATGGGACAGGCCCCTAGACAGAGTTGTGAAATGGATGTCTCAGCTTCCCATTATTATGATAGCATCAGATCAGATGTCTCAATGAGGAGGCTACGCAGGATGGCAAGACACAAGGACCCACTAATCCTGCACTTCCTGGGGGCCTCAAACAACATCATCCACACCCACACCGCTGTGTTCAGCACCACTCTCTTAGGCTACTTCGACACAGCCATCCACCTTTTTGTGACGGACCGTGGTGAGGAGTGAGGGGTCGTACTGATCCAATATGGCACCACAGTGGCCATCGCTCCAATGCTACTAGGCATTGAGGTGTCTGAAAGCTAAGCTGGAGGGCACCCCTCCTCTGGGCATGTTTCCCCTCACTTTGGCCAAAAAACATAGGGTTGTCGTTCCTTAGCCTCCAGGACTTTCCACCCGCTCAGCGTCTGGAGCCGGATGGCTGCTGGGACAACGTAACCCACCCCAGGGTGTTCAAGCTGTCGTGGGTGCCCACCCTGGCCACCGATGCCCTCGTCAACGGGGGAATGGATGGGTCCATTTTGGGCATGGATCTTGCCACCCTGGCCCCCTCTGAACAGCCTGGTAAACTCAGCGGGGTGCTGAAAGGTTACTACAACCATGTCCTGGAGGGGCAAGACCTGGGTGTTGTATCCAGCCACATCGGCCCCAAGCGTCGAGAGATTTCCCAAGCCCTGCTGGGCACCTTGGACAATCAGAGGCAGGTGATGGAGACCCTATACCTGGTGTGGAGGCTGGAGGACACTCGGTGGATAGCCAAGGATACAGGGGTGGAAAAAGCAGTTAGAGACGGAATGCTGGAATTTGTCCACAGATACTGGGGTGAGTCTCAGGGTGGGGGAGAGGGAATCATTTACCCCTATAATTATGAAATTGTAGGTAATAAATGGCTATTAATTTGAAGACTACAGAAAATTGGTCTGTAAATATGAAGAGTAATTGAACCTGTTCTGCTCTGATTCAACCTCTCCTCTCTAGACTGCCCTCCCATCATCCCATTGTGTCAGTGGGGAGCGGCACCCTACTGAGGGTCTCCCTTCCCTCTTGCCCTGCCCCTCCCCTTCCTGTATATCCACCACACCTTCGAGCCAGACAGGACCTGTCACTCCTTCTGGCAGTGCTCCAGGAGGGCCATGCAGCGCTTCCACCAAGAAGACCACGGTTGGGCCGACATCGGATATAGGTGACCTTTGACCCCCTCATCCATTCGCAGATATTAACAAACCCTTTATACTAAGCTTCATAGATGGAGACAAGTGTGCTGTGTCAGCCTACAATTACTGAAGCAGTCATATTATAGCAAATCTTGACATGATGTTACACAGTATAGCAATATATAATGACAAGATGCTATAACAGGAATCAGGGTTGTGAGATAATGCAATTTGTTTTATCACTCCAACTCCTAAATGTATGTTCCCCTCAGCTTTGTGGTTGGTTCTGATGGGTACATCTACGAGGGGCGCGGCTGGCATCACCTTGGCACCCACACCAGGGGGCAGAACTCTTATGGTTACAGTGTGGCCTTCATTGGCAACTACTGCTCCTCTCTGCCCTCACGCCATGCCCTGGATCTGGTACGCCAACACCTGGCCAAGTGTGCAGTGGATGCCAGGCGCCTGCAGGCCAACTTCACCCTCCACGGGCACCGGCAGCTGGTGGACACCTCCTGTCCAGGAGAAGCACTCTACTCAGAGATCAGGGGCTGGGAGCACTTTGGGGGGAGAGTCTTTTCAGTATTATAGGCTACTAAACTGTCAGTCAATGCAAATAAATCAAAAGGGCATCACAGCTGCTCCAGAACACTATTCAGTCATAATACAATTGTGCCCTTTTTCCTACATTAGACATTAGTGATAAACACCAACATTAAGCTGTTTGTGCACTGTTGATATTGATGCTGCTGACAGGTTTTGATCCGGTGTCATCTTGATCACTCATTACAGCAACCTTTTACAGGAAACCAGCTCATGGAAAAAGGACCAATGAAGAAGACAAGCATGTAAAAAGCAGTGTGGAATTAAACCAGTTTTGTCAAAATGTCTAATTGTTTTTTATGGGGGTATCAATTTGTTATGTCCATGATAATAGTGTGTTTTAGAGTTATAACAGCGTATAACACTCACCCTTCTGGTTGTCACTGCTTCACATTACAGTATTGTAACACAACAGAGAGACATGTACAGTGTACTGAACAAAAATATTAGAGCAACATGTAAAGTGTTGGTCCCATGTTTCATGAGCTGAAATAAAAGATCCCAGACATTTTCCATTCGCACATAAAGCATATTTCTCTCCAATTTTGTGCTGAAATGTATTGACATTCCTATTAGTGAGCATTTCTCCTTTGCCGAGTGTAACGCTTGTCGTTGGAATGAGGTGAGGACCAAAGCGCAGCGTGGTAAGTGTCCATATTCTTTTAATAACTGAACACTAAGAATACAAAAATAACAACGTGAATGATACAAAAACGAAAACGAAACAGGCTACCTAAATATGGCTCCCAATCAGAGACAACAACTGACACCTGCCTCTGATTGGGAACCATACTAGGCCAAACACATAGAAATATAACCATAGAACAAAACATAGAAAAAACAACATAGAATGCCCACCCCAACTCACGCTCTGACCAAACTAAAATAAAGACATAAAAAAGGAACTAAGGTCAGAATGTGACACCGAGATAATCCATCCACCTGACAGGTGTGGCATTTCAAGAAGCTGATTAAACAGCATGATCATTACACTGGTGCACCTTGTCCTGGGGACAATAAAAGAGCCACTCTTAAATGTGCAATTTTGTCACACAACAAAATACCTCAGATGTCTCAAGTTGAGGGAGTGTGTAATTGGCATGCTGACTGCAGGAATGTCCACTAGAGCTGTTGCCAGATCATTGAATGTAAATGTATCTACTATAAGCCACCTCCAACGTCGTTTTAGAGAATTTGGCAGTACGTCCAATCGGCCTCACAAACGCAGACCACGTGTAACCACGCCAGCCCAGGACCTCCCCATCTGACTTCTTCACCTGTGGGATCGTCTGAGACCAGCCACCAGGACAGCCTTTGATAAAGCCCCTATGTGGGGAAAAACTCATTCTAATTGACTCCCCAGTGGGTGGGCCTATGCCCAGTCATGTGAAATCCATAGATTACCGTCTAATTTATTTATTTAAATTGACTGGTTTCTTTATATGAACTTATAACGCTTAGCCTATATCAAAATGTTAATTTGTTAATTCATTAAACGTGAATTACAATTAAATGACTGTAAACATCGCCGTTAACACAACAATAACATCAGTTTTAGTGGCGTAGGGAGACAGTTGGGCCTATTGGAAGACTTTTAAATTGTTTTGGCTAATGATTTATACATCTTGGCTATCTGTCCAATTCATGAAACACACATTGACCAGGTTGTGAGAGTGAAATGTTTAACAGGTGTGTAAATTAATATTGATTTGATTTGATTTGGATCTCTTTTAGTCCCTATTTGGACTAATCTTCCAAGAGTCCTTAAACATTAAAATACAATTTATAATACAAACACATTTTCACATATAATACAAACATATATAATATACTAACATAATGACCCAATAAATACTCAATCTAAAAAATATTGATTCTTCATCTACTATAGTCCCACAACATTTCTATGTATTATATTTAATCGGTTTTAAAATAATGTTTAAATGTATATATTGTGGCATACAGCAGGTCAACCACCAGGGGGAGACTCCTCGAGACCTGGTAACAGATGGAGTATACATCACGAAGCGATGGCTCCATCTGCTGGACGTGCCAGGTCTCGACGGGCTCTCCAGCCAGGACTAATTGGGGGCTGATTGGAAGCTGGTGAGTAATCAAGGGCGGATTGCTCACCAGCTGTGCGAGGCCAGAAGGGCAGTATACAGGAAGGGAGGGGGAAGAAAGGATTCCCGTGTTATATCAAATCAAATCAAATGTATTTGTCACATACACATGACTCCAAGATGGCGTAGCAGTGTAGACGTCTTTGTCCTGTCGTGTCCCGTGTCCCTTGTATATATCTTTTTACATCTTTTTCTTCGCATATCTTTTAAAAATATTTTCTTAAACCTCAACTTCTAAATACTCTCCTGCAACCCGCCTCACCCAATGTGGCGTGGATCTGCTTTTTTCTAAAGTATTTCTATTTACTTCTGATCTGGAATCCATCTACTGAAGATAGCCAGCTAACTGCCTACCAGCTATCAGTTAGCAAACCATTGCTAGCGGTCATCAGCTAACCTTTAGCTCGGAAAGCTCTCGCTAGTTCGAACAACGTGACTAAAACCAGAGCATAACGGACCTATTTCTCTCCATATCCCCGGATTCCTACCGCAAACTCTGAACATTTTCCTCTGGATCTTCGCAACTAGCTAACCACAATCCCGGGTGACCACTCCTGGCTAGCGTTTCCATCCCGGAGCAAGCACCAATTAGCCTGAAGCTAGCCCGGCTAGGGCTCCTGTGCTACCACTGAAGCCCACTCCTGGGCTACAATATCCGGACCCCTTTACTGCCGGTACGGAGCACGGAACCCCGCCGATCCTCTACGACTGGAATACCGACATAATCTGCCCGAGGACTCCAACAGGCCCCTCAGGCGTGACGCCCGCTGAAGGCCCATTCTGCTAACCTACTAGGCCTGCTAGCTACCTAGAGCTACCTGGAACCCTACTAATTCCACGACTGGTCTATCGACGTCACCGCACGAAGAGGCAAAAACAGACTTCCCCCCCATCGCGACGTCCCCCAAAGGCTAACTTGCCTGCCCCCGTCTGCTAACTGCTAGCTTATCTTGCAGCTAGCGCAGCCAGGAAGCTAGCACCAGTTAGCAAACACAATTCTACAATTCACAACCTCTCTTTCGCCATCGCCATCCGGCTTGGATTCTCTGTCGACACGACCACGTCTGGTCTGCAGACGTGCCCTCAACCGGTGCCCTCAACCGGCCTCCGTCTGAGCAGACCCCCTCCGTCTGAGCAGACCACCCCCCGGGCTACTAACTTTAAACGCGTGCTAGCTTAGTGGAGGCCTCACTGCTCCATCTACGGCTGCCCCCTGGACACTATGATCACTTGGCTACATAGCTGATGCCTGCTTGACTGTCCATTAATTCACGGTACTCCATTCTGTTTATTTGTGTTTTATCTGTCGGCTCTGTGCTTTAACTCAGGATCTGTGTGTAGTTAATCCGACCCTCTCTGCCTAGTCGTCGCCATTTTTACCTTCTGTTGCTGTGTTAGCTGACTAGCTGCTGTTATCTCACCTGTTGTTTTAGCTAGCTCTCCCAATCAAGACCTGCAATCACTTTATGCCTTATTGTATGTCTCTCTCAAATATCAATATGCCTTGCATACTGTTGTTCAGGCTAGTTATCATTGTTTTGGTTTGCAATGGACCCCGTAGTTCCACTCTCCGTACCTCTGATACCTCCTTTGTCCCACCCCCCACACATGCGGTGACCTCACCCATTGAGACCAGCATGTCCAGAGATACAACCTCTCTTATCATCACCCAGTGCCTGGGCTTGCCTCCGCTGTACCCGTGCCCCACCATACCCTGGTCTGCACATTATGCCCAGAATCTATTCTACCACGCCCATAAATCTGCTCCTTTTATTCCTTGTCCCCAACGCTCTAGGCGACCAGTTTTGATAGCCTTTAGCCGCACCCTCATCCTACTACTCCTCTGTTCCTCGGGTGATGTGAAGGTAAACCCAGGCCCTGCATGTCCCCAGTCACCCTCATTTGTTGACTTCTGTGATCGAAAAAGCCTTGGCCTCATGCATGTCAACATCAGAAGCCTCCTCCCTAAGTTTGCCTTACTCACCGCTTTCGCACACTCTGCCAACCCTGATGTCCTTGCCGTGTCCGAATCCTGGCTTAGGAAGGCCACCAAAAACTCTGAGATTTCCATACCCAACTATAACACTTTCCGTCAAGATAGAACTGCCAAAGGGGGAGGAGTTGCAATCTACTGCAGAGATAGCCTGCAAAGTTCTGTCATACTTTCCAGGTCTATGCCCAAACAGTTCGAACTTCTAATTTTAAAAATTAATCTCTCCAGAAATAAGTCTCTCACTGTTGCCGCCTGCTACCGACCCCCCTCAGCTCCCAGCTGTGCCCTGGACACCATCTGTGAATTGATCGCTCCCCATCTAGCTTCAGAGTTTGTTCTGTTAGGTGACCTAAACTGGGATATGCTTAACACCCCGGCAGTCCTACAATCTAAGCTTGATGCCCTCAATCTCACACAAATCATCAAGGAACCCACCAGGTACAACCCTAAATCCGTAAACATGGGCACCCTAATAGACATTATCCTGACCAACTTGCCCTCCAAATACACCTCTGCTGTCTTCAATCAAGATCTCAGCGATCACTGCCTCATTGCCTGTATCCGCCACGGGTCCACGGTCAAACGACCACCCCTCATCACTGTCAAACGCTCCCTAAAACACTTCTGCGAGCAGGCCTTTCTAATCGACCTGGCCCGGGTACCCTGGAAGGATATTGACCTCATCCCGTCAGTTGAGGATGCCTGGTCATTCTTTAAAAGTTACTTCCTCACCATATTAGACAAGCATGCTCCGTTCAAAAAATGCAGAACCAAGAACAGATATAGCCCTTGGTTCACTCCAGACCTGACTGCCCTCGACCAGCACAAAAACATCCTGTGGCGAACTGCAATAGCATCGAAGAGCCCCCGCGATATGCAACTGTTCAGGGAAGTCAGGAACCAATACACGCAGTCAGTCAGGAAAGCAAAGGCCAGCTTTTTCAAGCAGAAATTTGCATCCTGTAGCTCTAACTCCAAAAAGTTCTGGGATACTGTAAAGTCCATGGAAAACAAGAGCACCTCCTCCCAGCTGCCCACTGCACTGAGGCTAGATAACACGGTCACCACTGATAAGTCCGTGATAATCGAAAACTTCAACAAACATTTCTCAATGGCTGGCCATGCCTTCCTCCTGGCGACTACAACCTTGGCCAACAGCCCCGCCCCTCCCCCGCTGCTACTCGCCCAAGCCTCCCCAGCTTCTCCTTTACCCATATCCAGATAGCAGATGTTCTGAAAGAGCTGGAAAACCTGGACCCATACAAATCAGCTGGGCTTGACAATCTGGACCCCCTATTTCTGAAACTGTCCGCCGCCATTGTCGCACCCCCTATTACCAGCCTGTTCAACCTCTCCTTCGTATCATCTGAGATCCCCAAGGATTGGAAAGCTGCCGCTGTCATCCCCTCTTCAAAGGGGGAGACACCCTGGACCCAAACTGTTACAGACCTATATCCATCCTGCCCTGCCTAGCTACGGTCTTCGAAAGCCAAGTCAACAAACAGATCACTGACCATCTCGAATCCCACCGTACCTTCTCCGCTGTGCAATCCGGTTTCCGAGCCGGTCACGGGTGCACCTCAGCCACGCTCAAGGTACTAAACGATATCATAACCGCCATCGATAAAAGACATTACTGTGCAGCCGTCTTCATCGACCTGGCCAAGGCTTTCGACTCTGTCAATCACCATATTCTTATCGGCAGACTCAATAGCCTCGGTTTTTCTAATGACTGCCTTGCCTGGTTCACCAACTACTTTGCAGACAGAGTTCAGTGTGTCAAATCGGAGGGCATGTTGTCCGGTCCTCTGGCAGTCTCTATGGGGGTACCCCAGGGTTCAATTCTCGGGCCGACTCTTTTCTCTGTATACATCAATGATGTTGCTCTTGCTGCGGGTGGTTCCCTGATCCACCTCTACGCAGACGACACCATTCTGTATACTTCCGGCCCTTCCCTGGACACTGCTATCTAACCTCCAAACGAGCTTCAATGCCATACAACACTCCTTCCGTGGCCTCCAACTGCTCTTAAATGCTAGTAAAACCAAATGCATGCTTTTCAACCGTTCGCTGCCTGCACCCGCACGCCCGACTAGCATCACCACCCTGGACGGTTCCGACCTAGAATATGTGGACATCTATAAGTACCTAGGTGTCTGGCTAGACTGCAAACTCTCCTTCCAGACTCATATCAAACATCTCCAATCCAAAATCAAATCTAGAGTCGGCTTTCTATTCCGCAACAAAGCCTCCTTCACTCACGCCGCCAAACTTACCCTAGTAAAACTGACTATCCTACCGATCCTCGACTTCGGCGATGTCATCTACAAAATAGCTTCCAATACTCTACTCAGCAAACTGGATGCAGTTTATCACAGTGCCATCCGTTTTGTTACTAAAGCACCTTATACGACCCACCACTGCGACCTGTATGCCCTAGTCGGCTGGCCCTCGCTACATGTTCGTCGTCAGACCCACTGGCTCCAGGTCATCTACAAGGCTATGCTAGGTAAAGTGCCGCCTTATCTCAGTTCACTGGTCACGATGGCTACACCCACCCGTAACACGCGCTCCAGCAGGTGTATATCACTGATCATCCCTAAAGCCAAAACCTCATTTGGACGCCTTTCCTTCCAGTTCTCTGCTGCCTGCGACTGGAACGAATTGCAAAAATCTCTGAAGTTGGAGATTTTTATCTCCCTCAACAACTTTAAAAATCTGCTATCCGAGCAGCTAACTGATCGCTGCAGCTGTACATAGTCCATCTGTAAACTACCCACCCAATTTACCTACCTCACCCCCATACTGCTTTTATTTATTTAATTTTCTGCTCTTTTGCACACCAGTATCTCTTCTTGCACATGATCATCTGATGATTTATCACTCCAGTGTTAATCTGCTAAATTGTAATTATTCGATTTATTGCCTACCTCATGCCTTTTGCACACATTGTATATAGATTCTCTTTTTTCTACCATGTTATTGACTTGTTTATTGTTTACTCCATTTGTAACTCTGTGTTGTTGTCTGTTCACACTGCTATGCTTTATCTTGGCCAGGTCGCAGTTGCAAATGAGAACTTGTTCTCAACTAGCCTACCTGGTTAAATAAAGGTGAAATAAATAAAATAAAAAAGATGTTAATGCGAGGGTAGCAAAATGCTTGTGCTTCTAGTTCTGACAATGCATTAGTAACCAACGAGCAATCTAACCTAACAATTTCACAACAGCTACCTTATACACACAAGTGTAAAGGGATGAAGAATATGTACATAAAGATATATAAATAAGTGATGGTACAGAACGGCATAGGCAAGATGCAGTAGATGGTATCAAGTATAGTATATACATATGAGATGAGTAATGTAGGGTATGTAAACGTTATATTAAGTGGCATTGTTTAAAGTGGCTAGTGATACATGTATTACATAAAGATGGCAAGTTGCAGTAGATGGTATAGAGTACAGTATATACATATGATATGCGTAATTTAGGGTATGTAGACATTATATTAAGTGGCATTGTTTAAAGTGGCTAGTGATACATTTTTTACATGTATAGCAGCAGCCACTCAATGTTAGTGGTGGCTGTTTAACAGTCTCTCGGTCCCTGCTTTGATGCACCTGTAATGACCTCGCCTTCTGGATGATAGCGGGGTGAACAGGTAGTGGCTCGGGTGGTTGTTGTCCTTGATGATCTTTATGGCCTTCCTGTGACATTGGGTGGTGTAGGTGTCCTGGAGGGCAGGTAGTTTGCCCCCGGGGATGCGTTGTGCAAACCTCACTACCCTCTGGAGAGCCTTACTGTTGTGAGCGGAGCAGTTGCCGTACCAGGCGGTGATACAGTCCGACAGGATGCTCTCGATTGTGCATCTGTAAAAGTTTGTGAGTGCTTTTGGTGACAAGCCAAATTTCTTCAGCCTCCTGAGGTTGAAGAGGCGCTGCTGCGCCTTCTTCACCACGCTGTCTGTGTGGGTGGACCAATTCAGTTTGTCTGTGATGTGTACGCCGAGGAACTTAAAACTTTCTATCCTCTCCACTACTGTCCCGTCAGTGTGGATAGGGGGTGCTCCCTCTGCTGTTTCCTGAAGTCCACGATCATCTCCTTTGATTTGTTGACGTTGAGTGTGAGGTTATTTTCCTGACACCACACTCCGAGGGCCCTCACCTCCTCCCTGTAGGCCGTCTTGTCGTTGTTGGTAATCAAGCCTACCACTGTAGTGTTGTCTGCAAACTTCATGATTGAGTTGGAGGCGTGCATGGCCACGCAGTCGTGGGTGAACAGGGAGTACAGGAGATGGCTCAGAATGCACCCTTGTGGGGCCCCAGTGTTGAGGATCAGCGGGGTGGAGATGTTGTTACCTACCCTCACCACCTGGGGGCGGCCCGTCAGGAAGTCCAGTACCCAGTTGCACATGGCGGGGTCGAGACCCAGGGTCTCGAGCTTGATGACGAGTTTGGAGGGTACTATGGTGTTAAATGCTGAGCTGTAGTCGATGAACAGCATTCTCACATAGGTATTCCTCTTGTCCAGATGGGTTAGGGCAGTGTGCAGTGTGGTTGCGATTGCGTCGTCTGTGGACCTATTGGGGCGGTAAGCAAATTGGAGTGGGTCTAGGGTGTCAGGTAGGGTGGAGGTGATGTGTGTCCTTGACTAGTCTCTCAAAGCACTTCATGATGACGTAAGTGAGTGCTACGGGGCGGTAGTCGTTTAGCTCAGTTACCTTAGCTTTCTTGGGAACAGGAACAATGGTGGCCCTCTTGAAGCATGTGGGGACAGCAGACTGGGATAAGGATTGATTGAATTTGTCCGTAAACACACCAGCCAGCTGGTCTGCGCATGCTCTGAGGATGCGGCTGGGGATGCCGTCTGGGCCTGCAGCCTTGTGAGGGTTAACACGTTTACATGTTTTACTCACGTCGGCTGCAGTGAAGGAGAGTCCGCAGGTTTTTGTAGCGGGCCGTGTCAGTGGCACTGTATTGTCCTCAAAGCGAGCAAAGAAGTTGTTTAGTCTGTCTGGGAGCAAGACATCCTGGTCTGCGACGGGGCTGGTTTTCTTTTTGTAATCCGTGATTGACTGTAGACCCTACCACATACCTCTTGTGTCTGAGCCGATGAATTGCGACTCTACTTTGTCTCTATACTGACGCTTAGCTTGTTTGATTGCCTTGGAGGGAATAGATACACTTTTTCTATTCGGTCATGTTTCCGGTCACCTTGCCCTGGTTAAAAGCAGTGGTTCGCGCTTTCAGTTTCGTGCGAATGCTGCCATCAATCCACGGTTTCTGGTTAGGGAATGTTTTAATAGTTTCTGTGGGTACGTCATTGCCAATGCACTTGCTAATGAACTCGCTCACCGAATCAGCGTATTCGTCAGTGTTGTTGTTTGACGCAATGCGGAACATATCCCAATCCACGTGATCGAAGCAATCTTGAAGCGTGGAATCAGATTGGTCGGACCAGCGTTGAACAGACCTGAGAGCGGGAGCTTCCTGTTTTAGTTTCTGTCTATAGGCTGGAAGCAACAAAATGGAGTCGTGGTCAGCTTTTCCGAAAGGAGGGCGGGGGAGGGCCTTAAAAGCGTCACGGAAGTTAAAATAACAATGATCCAGGGTTTTACCAGCCCTGGTAGCACAATCGATATGCTGATAGAATTTAGGGAGTCTTGTTTTCAGATTAGCCTTGTTAAAATCCCCAGCTACAATGAATGCAGCCTCGGGATATGTGGTTTCCAGTTAACATAGAATCAAATAAATTTTGTTCAGGGCCATCGATGTGTCTGCTTGGGGGGGAATATATGCGGCTGTGATTATAATCGAAGAGAATTCTCTTGGTAGATAATGCGGTCGACATTTGATTGTGAGGAATTCTAAGTCAGGTGAACAGAAGGACTTGAGTTCCTGTATGTTGTTATGATCACACCACGTCTCGTTAATCATAAGGCATACCCCCCCCGCCCCTCTTCTTACCAGAAAGATGTTTGTTTCTGTCGGAGCGATGCGTGAAGGAACCACCTAGCTGTACCGACTCCGATAGCGTGTCTCGAGTGAGCCATGTTTCCGTGAAGCAAAGAACGTTACAGTCTCTGATGTCTCTCTGTAATGCTACCCTTGCTCGGATTTCATCAACCTTGTTGTCAAGAGACTGGACATTGGCAAGTAGTATGCTCGGGAGCGGTGCGCGATGTGCTCGTCTCCGGAGCCTGACCAGAAGACCGCTTCGTCTGCCCCTTTTACGGCATCGTTGTATTGGCTGGGATCCGATCCATTGTCCAGTGTGGTGGGCAAAACACAGGATCCGCTTCAGGAAAGTCGTATTCCTGGTTGTAATGATGGTGAGATGACGTTGCTCTTATATCCAGTAGTTCCTCCCGACTGTATGTCATAAAACCTAAGATTACCTGGGGTACCAATGTAATATATATATATTTGACGGTTGCAGAGGTAACAAGACGGAGTTCAGTTTTGTGCCCGACAGGATACAGCCAGACCTGGAACCCCGAAGACGGTATCCCGGAGAGGGTCTCATGGGGGAGACCTATCCTTTTCTTTTTGATCTATTATTTAAATAAACACCCTTGAAACTGAGCTAATCCTTCTCTGTCCGTGTCTGATCTGGGTAAACATCTTGACCAAACCCCGTGATCTGCCTCAATATTGAAGGTTTCTGGTTTGCTAAGTTAATTTATTCAATTTCTTTTTTGCTCTAAATCGAAATGTTTTTTGCCTATTTCTCTTTTCTGTCTGGATAACGCATAGATGGTGGACAATCTATTCCTAGTATTTACGGAATGTCTGTCTCTTACCAACTGAATACCGTTGTGAATAGAACTTGGCATTTAAAAAAATTATATTATATTATTATGAAATAAGCATGTTTTTTTTCAATTATCTTGTCGATTGATGACCAACCAAGAACATTGCACATGACTGCAACAGAAGAACCATGTCTCCACCTTAAAACAATCCTTGCTGCTTTGTTCTGTGCAATCTGCAGCCTCCTAACTTCACTTGATGATGCATTTCCCCAGACCACAGAACAGTAGTTCACCTGACTCTCAATTAATGCTTGTGTCATTTGCTTAATAATTTTTCCTGGTAAATATTTAGCTATCCTTCCGATTATGCACACTGTTTAAATATTTATTTTTACATTGATTAGTTATTTTAGACGCCCATGATAAGCAGTTGTCTAGCTGCACTCCCAATAGTTTGGTTTCTGACACCTCTTCAATTTATACTCCTCCCATACTTAATTGTATCCCATGATGTTTTGGCCTGTTCCTAGTGGAACAGACCAACATAACTTTGGTGTTCTTTGTGTTTAAAACAAGTTTGTTCTGGCAAACCCACTCCCTGATATTCTCTAAATCTCCTTGTAAATCTTGCTGTACCTGTTGAACCGACTGTCTTGCTGCGTAAATTGTAGTATCATCTGCAAATATTGTAGCTTGAAGTTCAGCTAAGGCATAGGGAAGGTCGTTGGTATATATTAAATAACGAAGTGGCCCAAGGCAGCTGCCCTGCGGTATTCCACAGTTTAACCTGTCTGTCTGTTTAACCTGTCTGGGATCGCGAACAGCCAATAAAATTGCAGGGCACCAAATTCAATCAACAGAAATCTCATAATTCAAATTTCTCAAACATACAAGTATTAGACACCATTTTAAAGATAATCTACTCGTTAATCCAACCACAGTGTCCGATTTCAAAAAGGCTATTAGGCGAAAGCAGAACATATTATGTTAGGTCAGCAACTAGTCACAGAAAGCATCCAGTGATTTTACAACCAAAGAGAGGAGCCACAAAAAGCAGAAATAGAGATAAAATGAATCACTAACCTTTGATTTTCTTCATCAGATGACACTCCCGGGACAACATGTTACACAATACATGTATGTTTTGTTCGATCAAGTTCATATTTATATCCAAAAACCTCAGTTCACATTTGGCTTTGCCTCCAAACCATCCCGTGAATTTGCACAGAGCCACATCAATTTACAGAAATACTCATAATAAACATTGATAAAAGATACAAGTGTTATTCACAGAATTAAAGATATGCAACCGCTGTGTCAGATTTAAAAAAAACTTTACGGAAAAAGCAAACCATGCAATAATCTGAGTACGGCGCTCAGACAACAAATCAAGTCAAACAGATATCAGCCATGTTGGAGTCAACAGAAGTCAGAAATAGCATTATAGATATTCACTTACCTTTGATGATGTTCATCAGAATGCACTCCCAGGAATCCCAGTTCCACAATAAAAGTTTAATTTGTTCGATAAAGTTCATCTTTATGTCCAAATACCTCCTTTTTGTTTGCACGTTTAGCCCAGTATTCCAAATTCATGACGCGCGATCACTAGGAGCAGACGAAAAGTCAAAAAGTTCCATTACAGTCCGTAGAAACATGTCAAACGAAGTATAGAATCAATCTTTAGGATGTTTTTAACATAAATCTTCAATAATTTTCCAACCGGAGAATTCCTTTGTCTTCAGAAATGCAATGGAACTCAAGCTAACTCTCACGTGAACACGCATGGTCAGCTCATGGCACTCTGGGAGAGACCTTACTCAATCCCCTCTCATTCGCCCCCACTTCACAGTAGAAGCATCAAACAAGGTTCTAAAGACTATTGACATCTAGTGGAAGCCTTAGGAAGTGCAATACACCACATACACTGTGTATTCGTTAGGCCAAGAGTTGAAAAACTACAAACCTCAGATTTCCCACTTCCTGGTTGGATTTTTCTCAGATTTTCGCCTGCCATAGGAGTTCTGTTATACTCACAGACATCATTCAAACAGTTTTAGAGACGTCAGAGTGTATTCTATCCAAATCCACTAATAATATGCATATATTAGCAACTGGGACTGAGTAGCAGGCAGTTTACTCTGGGCACGCTTTTCATCCAAATGTGAAAATGCTGCCCCCTATCTCAAACAAGTTAACACATGAGGGGAAGAAAATTAACCATTGATATAGGTGGACTGTTTCCTGTCAGTTAGATTTGAGTGTACCCAATTCAATGCTACCTCCTTAAAACCATAATGCTTACATTTTGTCAAAATGATTTCATGATCCACTAAATCAAATGCAGCTCTGAAATCTAAAAATAGTACACCCACAAACTTGCCATTATCCATAGTATTGAGCCACTGGTCAGTCATGCCAACCAATGCAGTGGTAGTGGAATGTTTTTTGCGACAAGCATGCTGATTGGCTGTAATCAGATCATTATTTTCCATGTACTCCCATATTTGTCTACTCACAATACCCTCCAATATCTTACTGAGTGTAGGGAGTAGACTAATTGATTCACTATTGACAGGAGTAATGGGTTCTTTGCTGTCTTTCAGAATA